>NC_072415.2:43014164-43318227 GCF_028858775.2 Pan troglodytes | reverse complement strand
AATGAATATTTATGCTTCAAATAACAGAGCAACCACCTTTGAAAACAAAAGATGGAAACAGAAAACTTTCTCTTCTGGAAATTTAAAAACCTTCTATTAAACAACTTTTGAGTGAAAGGGGAAATAAAAACAAATATTATCAATTTTTTTTAAATAATGAAAATTCACCTACTACATAGCAGGCCTCATGGGAAATAGTAAAAATGTAGCTACAGATCACATAAAAATAAAAAAGAAAGGATAAAAATAAGGGCATTAAATTTCCAATTAAAGATGAACTAGAAAATCAACAGCAAAGTAAACCAAAATACCATATTAAGAAGGAAATAATAAATATAAAAGCAGAAATTATTGAGTTAAGCCCAGAAAATTGATAGCTCTAAATAATAAATAAAAAATGTTGTTTGAAAAACAGCAAAATATTCAAATGTCTAGCTAATTTAATAAAGACAATGGAGAAAACACAGACATACAAAGTAATAAATGACACAAATTATTTGTAAAATATTGAAAAAGGCCACTTTGCAAATCTCTATGCAAATAGATTTGAAAGCCTAGATGAAATTAATAAATCATTTAAAAATGATTGTTACCAAAATTGGCCCCATTAGAGTTAGGAAGTTTAACCAAACCAATTTCTGTAGAAGAAATAGAAAAAGCTATTAAGGAACTACTCTACAATTAAGCACCAGGCTCAGTTAGTTTCCCAGAGGAAATCTACCAAATCTCCAAAGAACAGATAATCACAATATAATGTAAAATGTATCTAGCAGAGTAAATGAGGAAAAATGCCCCAACTTTTACTTTTGAAGTTACTTTAACATCAGGAAGTAAACCAAATAAAGATAGGACAAGAAATAAAGCTGCAAACTCATTAAAAATATCAGTAAAGATATACTATAGAACCACATTTAAGTGGTATTTATTTCAGGAATGCAAGATTGATTCTCTCTCCCTACACACGCCCACCCACACATATATCTGTAAACAAGAAATAAGGCAAATATTCCCAATTCCCCCTCTATTTTTTTAACACTGTACTAGAGGTATTGCCCAAGCTAGTTAAATAAATCAATTAGAAGCATATGAATTAGAAAAGAGAAAGTAAACAATTGTCTATTAGAGGAAGCTAGTATAGTACACCTAGAAAACCTAAGAGAATCAATAATATTGCTAACCAATAAAAATAAGTCAAGTAGCGGGACATACAAATGATATACAAAAATCAATAAGCTTCATCTACATAAATAGCCAATTAGAAAATAAAATGATAGAGAAAACTGTTTTCAATCGCTGCAGAAAAAGAGATCATTAGAAATCAATTTAACAGGAAATGAGCAAAACCTATAAGAAGAAAAGTTTAGTCCTAAAAGTCATAAATGTAGGTTTGTACACATTCTTTAACAAGTCAATATCATAAAGATGTCAGTTCTCCTCCAAGTAATTTGTAAATTTTACACAATTCAATAAAGTATCAATGAACTAGTTATATAAAGCCAGAAAACTTGATACAAAATTTAATGTGGAAAAATAATCATGCAAGAGTAGCAAGAAAAACAATGAAAAAGAGAAACTATAGGGGACTAGCCTCACAAAATATTAAATAAATCAATAGTCTCTCTAACAAAAGCAATATAGTATTGGCCTATAAATAGAAAGACCTGTACAGAATAGGTTTTTCAGAAACAGACCAATGTACATGTAAAAATTAAGTGCATAATAATGTCATAAGAAATCACTAGGTTAAAATAGGCTTTTTAATAAATGATGCTGAGATAGATGGTTAACAATTTTGAGAAAGATTAAGATTCATGTCTCACACTATACATGAGAAAAAGAAATCTCCAAATGAATTAGTGACCTACATTTAGAAACTACATACAGTTAGTAAAAGGAAACACTTGTAAGTTTCTCGATAACCAGGATGTTGAAAAGGCTTTTTAATGATGACTCAAAATTCAGGTGTAATATTTAAAAGTTGGTAAATTCTACTATATTAAAAAAATGCAACACTTTTGCATGGCAAAGGCACAGCAAAGCACATCTAAAGACAATGAAAAACTGGAGAAAAAAATTACAATTTATAGCACAGCTAAAGGGCTAGTATTCCTAATATATAAAGAACTATAGATGGCTTCATAGTGACTGTCTTGAATAGAAGTATCAGAGTAATTATTCAGTTTATTTCTGACACTTCCTTGTCATAATCATAACCATGTCTTTCATATAAGAATCATCCATGTGTAATTTTAAAGAAAACATACACTTCCCTTATTTAAATTACATTCGAGTGTAGCTATAAACTCAAAATACTGGGCCTTGGGCAAAATTGTCTTTTGCCAAATTGAACTGAAAATCATTTGATTGCAAAAGTCATATCCACAACTTGATTTTACGCTAATTAGCTAGGTAATTCAGGTTTTAAAAGCAAGTTTCTTTGCCTCATCCCCTAATCAATGTATTGCTTTGTCTTTGCAGTTCTACTATGTGTTCTGGATAAGTCTATAGGTAAATCCACCACAGTCTCTTTCACTAAACGGATGTTAATGAATACAATATTGAGCTTTTTTTCTTGGCTAAATTACCTCTAACAAGACATTTTAGAGTTGATTTAATGAAGTGCACTAGGAAGTTAAGTAAGTGGCTTATTTCATTAAATGAGACAGGTTGGAAGAAAGTAAACACAATAAATACTGTAAGGTGTAGGTAATTCTATTGTTTACAAAGTATTTTGAAATCTTTCAAGCATTGCAGCTTTTTCTACTTTAGGATACTATTTGGACATATCTATTATTAAGTTTGCATAGCCACATCCATATACTATCATTATACAGTTTAAATAAATTAGTAAAATCATCCTGGACAACAATAACAACACATAAAATAAATTTACCAATCTAATATTCAGGGAGATAAGCTAGAATAAAGTGATTAATGACAGAAGTTTGCATTTTCATTTGAAGGATTTCAAAATACTTTGTAAACATTAGAATTACCTACACCTTACAGTATTTATTGTGTTTATTTTCTTCCAACGTGTCTCATTTAATGAAACAAGCCACTTACTTAACTTCCTAATGCACTTCATTAAATCAACTCTAAATAACCATTTCTGAGGTTCCATATTTCTTGTCCTTTATCTCCACATAGAGCAATAAATTATGTGGTTGGAATAAAGATTAATTTAGATTTTTCTCTGGAGTTTCTATTTTCAACATGTTTTACTAAAACTAACATTGGAGCAATCTGGTACATTATTTCTAAAATTATAACTCTAACTGTGTAAGCTGGAACTTTTCTCCTTAAATTCATAAATCCTCCTTAAATCTAACTCTCCTGCTATGTACATGGATGGTCATGAGTGATGATAAGCCCTGGCAATTACTAATAGTTTTCTGGTGAGGGCCCTACTGTAGGGTCTGGCGAATAAATCTGCTCTAAGAGAATATGCAGTCCTCAACCTCTGCAGGTTGTTTTGCATTGACATATTGGGATATATTTTTCAATGAGAAGAAACTATTATTCTCTTCCGATGTTGTAGACCTTACTGCCTAGGTGCCTGCCTGAGTTCTGGTACCACCACCACCAAAACGTATAAGACTGGGAACAGGGAAGAACCAAAATTCTGTTAAAATATCTAGGTAAAACTTTTAGAATTTTCATTACAAAATTAACAGTGCTTAACAATGTGTTATCTCATAGATCAATGATTTTCAAAGTGAGGTCCTGGAACCAAATAGCAGCCCATGGAAACAGATTCTCTGACCCAACCTCATACCCACCTACTCTATGACCTACCATACCTTAATCTAGCAATGGGGCCCAGGACTCTGTATTCTAATAAGCTTTTCAGGTGACACTGGTTACAGGTCCAAGTTTTTAAAAATTGCCTTCTTAGAACAATCATCATTAAAGTGGAAGTACTTTTATTCTGTTTTCTCCTCCATTGATTTATTGAATCAAATTTCAGAAAGAGCTATAGGCATTTTTCTTGGTGTTCTTTCCTTATCTGAATTATTTTTTCTCATTTTTTTGTCTGTATTAATCAAAATCTTAATTGCTATCAACCTTTTAGCTGTTAACTTCCATGATTGAGTACTTCTGGGGTAAACTCATTCTACTGAGAAAAAGTTACCCGAATGTGCAAAGGCTTTCAAGCCACTTTACCCTCAGATAATTCCCACTTTAAACACAGCGCAAGTAGATATGAATTCCAAGGATGTTAGAGAGGTGTTTAATTTTTAGCTAATAAAGCCCGAGGGAACCCTTCCAGAAATTTCTGCTTGAGTCCCTGGTCTAACACTTTTATGTGAGGAGTCTCTTTAAGCTAAATTTTAGGTCCTCAGATAAACAGAGAAATCCTTTCTTTCCCCTCCTTTAGTATGTGGTATAACTTGCTAGCTCCCAGCTATTCAGGGATGAATTTGGAAGCAATTACTTTGATGCATGTGTGATTGACTGAATTAGGCTCCTCCTGAATATTAGCTGTATCCATTAGAGAGAACCCAGTTTTCCTACTCACTTATAAAGTCAGGCAAAATTCAGGTTTACTTGGCCTCTTCTCCTTTGTATTTACCTAGATACTATACTTCTGCTTCTTTTTTTCCCGCTTGGACTCTTTCCCAAACCACTTCTTTCTATTCTTTCCCAGCTTAATTTTTACTTCTCACCCCCCCTTTTGTTCTAACTCTACCACTTTTCTTTCTCCTAATTTTATCCTGATTCCTTTGTTATGTACCGGCTGGTTTCAATTAAGGAAACCTTATGTTTACTCTTTTAAGATTCACACTTGAAAACAGGCTGTGTCATAGATAAGTATACTTACTGTTAAATGTACTAATCCTGTTCAGAGATACAACAGTATTAACAATAATGAGATTATTGGTTGTGGTTTCAGATGAACCGGAAAATAAAAATCTTGCCCAAGATCTTGATCTGCTAGGCTTCCCCTGCCCCCATTTTCCTTGCTCAATGGTTTATTACTTTTTGAAGGTATGCTCTCAAAGCCAGAAAGCTTTAAAACCATCCTCTAATGAGCCCTACCCATTCCTTATCATTCTTTACAAAGTGCAGACTCTGTTTTTTTCCTCTTGCTTTTCTAACAGACAGCATTCAGATTATTTTGAAGGGATTAGCATCTAGGAAATACTATAAACTTGCAGTGCTGCTCTAATACCCCAATGCCTTGAACAAGATCACAATATTTCTCTTTATCTTTTCTTAGACAATGGAAATGTCACATATCCCTGGAGATTCTTTAGTGCCATACTTTAATAAGTTCACAGAATTCAACTTCACTCTTCCTTTGGCTGAGTAATTACAAAAAGGACTGGGCTGATACATATTAAAGTCTGCCAGTAAAAGCTGCAATCTCACTCATTGGTGATATGCAATGCTTCTAAATGTTCTTAACTTAGAGTTTTCCAATTATGTTAAACAAACCAGTGTCCTAAACTATCAGTTCCCTAAGTTTGAAGTGCTGTAAAAATATGAAATACTTATTTATCATATCACTAATTCTTTGTTCCTTCAGTTCTGAGGTATTCATCTAATGTGCAAATACGTGGAAGATTATGCTACATCTCCTCTCCCATGTCAGTGTAGTTGAGAACTCTAAAACCGTTTCTTGGCATTCTTTAGATTTTGTATCCCCAGATTACACTTAATTCTCACCAATTTGGTTGAAGGAAGTTCTGTGCCACATTAAATGAAATGAGACAGTTTGTTTATTTTAGTTTATCCTGTCACTTGCATGACCAGAAAATAATAGTTTCAACAAATACACAACAATCTAGTTATACACAATATGATTAACTTGTTTAGATTACTAAGTGCTTATATCTACTTTGAAGAATATAAGTACTTAAGTATACTTATAAATCAGATATGTACATATATTTTTTTGAGATGGAATTTAGCTCTGTCACCCAGGCTGGAGTGCAATGGCACAATCTCGGCTCACTGCAACCTCCACCTCCCAGGTTCAAGTGGTTCTCCTGCCTCAGCCTCCTGAGTAGCTGGGATTACAAGCATAGGCCACCATGTCTGGCTAATTTTTGTATTTTTAGTAGAGACGGGGTTTCACCATGTTGACCAGGCTGATCTCAAACTCCTGACTTCAGGTGATCCACCCGCCTCGGCCTCCCAAAGTGCTGGGATTACAGGCATGAGCCACTGCGCCTGGCCTAAATCACGTATTTTCTAAAAATTATTTTTTAAAAAAATTAAAAAAGAAAAGTACACAGAAATTGTATAAAAAACTGTATGTACATACTGAAATTTATAAGCACTTACATTTTATCTTATTTGCTTTGTAAATTATAATAAAAAATTATAGGTACAGTTATAATTTGTTATAACTTCTATGATCAAAACACCAAAAAAAATGTGTATTGTCCACTATACCCATCACTTCTATTCTTCACTATGATGAATTTGATGTAGGTTCTATCAGTTCCTAGTGTATATTTTCTATATTTTCACACACACACACACACACACATATATATATGCATTTATGATTAAAATACAATTTGCAGGTGGTGTTTTAACATTTTTATTTAAATGGTATCATACTATTTAGTCATTCTGTAACTGACTTAAAAAAATTTGTACTTTCCAATGTGTAAACCTGGTTTATATAAAATAATTTTCTACTGTATACTATTATTCTGCTAATCTACATTCTTAAATCAACTTCCTTATTGATAGCTAGTTTTTTGCTGTTACAATTTTACAGTAAACAACTTTGCATATATTACTTTTTATGACCATATGGGGGTGTTTTTTCATTAGGGAAGATATCTTTAAAATTGTTAGATCATAGGTATGTATATTTTTAATTTTGCTAGATTTCATTAATGTGTTGAACAAAGTTGTTATACCAATGTATACTCCCACCAGTTGTGAGTAGTTTCAGCTTGTTCACTTATTAGCCAATACATAATAATGTCAAACATTTAACAATTGTCAACATAATGAGTGACAGATTTCATTACGGTGTTAGTTGCACTTTTTCTGATACTCAGACTTCCTCTTTTGTGAATTTCCTATTCATATCCTTTGTTCGTTATTTTTGGATCTTTCGTCCTTTTCACACTTGTCTGCAAGAATTGTTTTATATATTCTAGATACAATATCTTTGTTTACTGTACTGCAAATATCTTTTAGTGTGTTGCTTATCTTTTAACATTGATTATGGTGTTTTATACATACACCTTGTTTTTAATTATTAAGAATTTAGACTACAATGTTTGTTCTGATTGACCATGAAAGTATAATAATAACTCTTGTTCCACTTCTTCTTGCCATATAATTCCAACTTGACATTCAGGTTGAGAAGTAATATTTTAATTTTTAGCTAAAATGTGTTTCAAACAATGTCCTTATTGAGAATACATTATAATTATTATTATGCTTCTTTGGTAAATAACATTAGTAAGCTTTGAATTCATAAGGGACATAGAACTATATGTTACTGATTAAAGACTTGTTTTACAAAGTTTCCACATCCTAGGGCAGAAAAGGCCCTTAGAGATAGCCTTTTCCTCCCTTTACATGCAGTGGAAAAAAAGTCCAGGAAATGCTGGGATTAAAGGCCACTGATCATGGGGAACGTGCAGCTAGAATCGATCTCTATTTATTCCTAGTTCAGAGCACTTTCTATTGGGCCACAATCTAAGTATCTCTAAGAACAAATGGATGTTTTCACTTTTCAGATTTAAAGTTAGTGTTATTCCTAAATGGCCTATTTCCTTTCCTTCCAGTAGAGTGACAATGGACTCAGTACTCAGATTTTTAGGTAATACCAGCTTTCTTCATGATTGGGAGAAGGTAAGAACACATCAATTAACTTAGGTTCTCTAAACCAGTGAGTTAAGGAGAAGGGCAAGTGTGCACATTAACCACACATGCTGCTTTTCCTGTGGGCTCCACTCTGCAGGTGGCAGGGAAACCAAACGGAAATGAATCTACCAATTTCAGCTCCTAGCAAACTGTTCCCACATTCAGAGAAATTCTCTAGTAAAGGCTGAACAAATCCCAGGTTTCCATATACAAAAGTTAATTTTTGGATGTTTTTCATATTAGGGAGAATGTTAACCATGGAATAATTACACTGTAATTATCTTGTTTGAATTATATGCTTACAACAAATTCCTGTAGCTGGAAAATTACTAAAATTTGTAAATGCTTAATTACTTACTTTTTCCTTTATTATATCTATATTATAGATACACATCCATTAGGAACAACAATCCATGTATTCATTCAGTTTTGTTACTTTTTCTACAGAAAGAGCCTGTGGTTGATATGGGGATTAAATACATATGACTAAGAATACAGCTTTGGGTCAGTGTGCAGCTATTTTGAAGGGCAGCTGAAATGCTCTCAGACATAACCTGAGCTTTTTATTCCCTGAGCTGTTTGAAATTAGGAGTCCTTTCATCTTTCTGTGGCAGTTCACCATTTATTTACATCTTTTAATAGTAGGTTTTCTAGTTCTAACATCAAGGACTATGCCTTCTTTCTAGTTTGTTCGATTAGCGATCCAAGTAAAACTACAGGGTATTGGAAGGAGAAAGAAAAAAATTATAATTGTCATAACACTGTAGTACTGTAGTGGGTGAAGGATATGAACAGACACTTCTCAAAAGAAGACATTTATGCAGGCAAAAAACACATGAAAAAATGCTCACCATCACTGGCCATCAGAGAAAGGCAAATCAAAACCACAATGAGATACCATCTCACACCAGTTAGAATGGCAATCATTAAAAAGTCAGGAAACAACAGCTGCTGGAGAGGATGTGGAGAAATAGGAACACTTTTACACTGTTGGTGGGACTGTAAACTAGCTCAACCATTGTGGAAGCCAGTGTGGCGATTCCTCAGGGATCTAGAACTAGAAATACCATTTGACCCAGCCATCCCATTACTGGGTATATACCCAAAGGATTATAAATCATGCTGCTATAAAGACACATGCACACGTATGTTTATTGCGGCACTATTCACAATGGCAAAGACCTGGAACCAAGCCAAATGTCCAACAATGCTAGACTGGATTAAGAAAATGTGGCACATATACACCATGGAATACTATGCAGCCATAAAAAATGATGAGTTCATGTCCTTTGTAGGGACATGGATGAAGCTGGAAACTATCATTCTAAGCAAACTATCGCAAGGACAAAAAACCAAACACTGCATGTTCTCACTCATAGGTGGGAATTGAACAATGAGAACACATGGACACAGGAAGGGGAACATCACACACCGGGGACTGTTGTGGGGTGGGGGGAGGGGGGAGGGATAGCATTACGAGATATACCTAATGCTAAATGACGAAGTTAATGGGTGCAGCACACCAACATGGCAGATGTATACATATGTAACAAACCTGCACGTTGTGCACATGTACCCTAAAACTTAAAGTATAATAATAAAAAAAATTATAATTGTCATAACACTGTAGTACTCTCACATAGGAAGGAAATCTGCTTCACAAGCGAGTATACAGATGCAATTCCTATAGCATAAAGCACTCTGAATTTTAGAGGTCGGTCTGTGTCCCACATGATATTTTCTAGTTGCCATGGCAATTACTTGTTTTCATTGGGTAACTGAGCGAATGGCCACATCTGTTCTTGCTGTGCTGTCTTTCCCCGCACCTAACACAGAGCATAGGGAATAGATTCACTTCTCAGTGCACAAAGATTTATATGCATAACTGTCTCCACATCAAGGGGAGGCTGTAAATCTCAGGTCAGAGAGACACACTTGCCCTTGAATACCCTCTTTTTTTGTGCCCAAATGTTCTTCTATTCTTCTATAAACACAGCTAAATATGCATTTATTCAGTGGAGAAAGATACATAACATTTCCCTTAGGCAATACATAAATAAATATACATGTATATAGATATGTACTGAAGACATGATAACTTGTGCACTGGTACAATGATATTCTGGAATTCAAAATAAAAGATTCATTTGGATAAACTTAGTTACATCTGTTTTTTTTCTTTTACATAAATATGTCTTAATTGGTGAGGTCCTTCAGGTAAATAAGTATTCAGATACTTTAGTTCTGGTGCTAATTGGAAGTAGAAGACCTTTGGCACCTTGTTAAATTTGTACTAGCCTCAGAAATAAATAACAGCTGCACAGAGTCAATTCTTTTTTGCTTTTCTGCATCCCCAGAGGGAGACTAGTGATAACAAATGTGTGTAGAGATATTCATGTCAAAATTAGACTCGATAATAGAGTCATGAGGGAGATAACTTCTGGTATTAATTTCATGTCCTTTTTATTTTTGAAAAAAGTATTTTATTTAAATTTAATTTAGTTCAATTTTAAATTTAGGGGTATATATGCAGGTTTGTTACATGGATATATTGCCTAATGCTGAGATTTTGGCTTCTAGTGAACTCCTCACCCATAGTGAACATAGAATCCAGTAAGGAGTATTTAAACCCTTCCCTGCCCCCCAACCCTCCTCTCTTTCAGGGTCCCCAATGTCTATTATTTCCATCTTTATGTCCATACGTACCTCTTGTTTGGTTCCCACTTATAAATGAGAACATGTGGTATTTTATTTTCTGTTTCTGAATTTTTCACTTGGGATAATGGCCTCCAGCTCCATCCACGTTGCTGCAAAAGACAGGATTTCATTCATTTTTATGGCTATGTAGTATTCCACATATATATGTGTATATGTAAAACATTTCCTTTATTCAGTCAACTATTGATTGACACTTACGTTGATTCCATGACTTTGCTATTGTGAATAGTGCTGTTATAACAGCACAGGTGGCTTTTCCATAAAATGGTTTCTTTTCCTTTAGGTAGATACTCAGTTGTGGGACTGTTGAGTTGAATAGTAGTTCTATTTTTAGTTCTTTGAGAAATCTCCATATTGTTTTCCATAGTGGCTGAATTAATTTACATTCCCATCAACAGGGTATAAGCATCTTGTTTTCTCTGCATCCTTGCCATCTGTCAACTTTTTACTTTTTAATAATAGTCATTCTGACAGGTGTCAGATGGTATCTCAATGGGATTTTAATTAGCATTTCTCTGATTATTAGTGATGTTGAACATTTTTTCATATGTTTGTTGACTGCTTGTATGTTTTCTTTAGAGAAGTGTCTGCTCATGTCCTTTCTCCACATTTTAATGGAGTTGTTTTTTCTTCTTGGTTTAAGTTCCTTACAGATTCTAGATATTAGTCTTTTGTCACATGCATACTTTACAAACTTTTCTTACATTCTGTAGGATGTCTGGTTACTCTGTTGATTGTTTCTTTTGCTGTGCAGAAGCTCTTAAGTTTAATTAGGTCCTATTTGTCAATTTTGGTTTACAATGCATTCGCTTTTGAGGTCTTAATCATAAATTATTTGCCTTGGCCAGTGTCCAGGAGAGTTTGTCTAGGTTTTCTTCTAGGATTTTTATAGCTTGGGGTCTTAGCTTTCAGTCTGCATCCATCTTGAATTAATTGTCGTATATGGTAAGAGATAGGGGTCCAGTTTCCTTCTTCTGCATATGGCTAGCAAGTATTCCCAGCACCACTTATTTTTGAATAGGGTGTACTTTCCCTATTACTTATTTTTTGTCATCTTTGTCTAAGATCAGTTGCTTGTAGACATGTGGCTTTGTTTCTGGGCCCTCTATCCAGTTCTTTTGAGCTGTGTGTCTATTTTTGCACCAGTTCCGTGCTGTTTTGGTTGTGCCAGCCTTGTAGTGTAGTTTGAGGTGGGATAAAGTGATGCCTCCAGCTTCATTCTTTTTGTTTAGGCTTGCTTTGGTTACTCAGACTTTTTGGTTTCATACAAATTTTAGAATTATTTTTATTTGATGAAATATGACATTATTAATTTAATAGGACTTGCATTAATTCTGTAGATTGCTGTGGACAGTATGGTCATTTTAACAATATTGATTCTTCCTATTCATGAACATGAAATGTTTTTCCATTGGTTTGTGTAATCTGTTATTTCACTCATCAGTGTTTAACAGTTTCCTTGGAGAGGTCATTCGCTTCTTCTATAAGTGTATTTTTAGGAATTTCCTTATGGCTCTCATAAATGAGGTTAAGTTATTGATATGGTTCTCAGCTTTAGTGTTTGTTGTTGGTGTTTAGGAGTGCAATTGAATTTTTTTTTTTGCATTAACTTTGCATCTTGAAACATTTCCTGATGTCATTTATCAGGTCTAGAGCCTCTTGGAGGAATCTTTAGGGTTTTCTAATTGTAAGATCATGTCATCAGCGAACAGAGATAATTAACTTCCTGTTCGCTACTTTGAATGCCGTTTCTTTCTTTCTTGTAGGTAATTGCTTTTGCTAAGACTTCTAGTGTTACACTGGATAGGAGTGGTTGGGGTGGACATCCTAGTCGTGTTCCAGTTCTTAGGGAAAATGCTTTCAACTTCTCTTTCAGTAAGATATTGGCTGTGGGTTTGTTATATGCAGCATTTATTACTTTAGCTATGCTCCTTTGATGCCTAGTTTGTTTAGGATTTTTATCATACGGGGTGTTGGATTTTATCAAATGCTTTTTTCTGTATCTATTGAGATGATCATATGTTTTTTGTTTTAAATTATGTTTATGTGGTGAATCACATTTATTGATTTGCATGTGTTTAACCATCCTTGCATCCCTGGAATAAAATCCACTTGATTGTGATGAATTCTCTTTTTGATGTGCTGCTGGTAGTATTTTGTTGAGGATTTTTGTGTCTATGTTCATCAGAGATATTAACCTACAGTTTTTAATTTTTTGTTGTGTCCTTGCCAGATTTTGGTATAGAGATTAAAGTGGCCAGGCATAGTAGCTCACACGTGTAATCCCAGCACTTTTGGAGGCCAAGGTGAGAGGATGGCTTGAGTTCAGGAGTTCAAGCAACATACACTGGGCAACATAGCAAGACTCCATCTCTACAAAAAAATAAAAATAAATACAAAAGAATGGAATGCTTTCATAGAATGAGGGAGATATCCCTTCCCCTCTATTTTTTTAGAATAGTTTCAGTAAGATTGGTACCAGATCTTTGTACCTCTGGTAGAAGTCAGCTGTGAATCTGTCTGGTGCTGGGCTTGTTTTTAGGGTTGGGAGTTTTTTTAATTGCTTCAATTTCATAATTCATTATTGCCTTGTTCAGGATTTCGCTTTCTTCCTGGTTTAATCTTGACAAGTTGTATGTTTACAGGAATTTATACATTTCCTCTAGGTTTTCTAGTTTTTGCACATAGAGATGTTCATAGTCATATCTGAGGATCTCTTGTATTTCAGTGGTATCAGTTATAATGCCACCTTCGTCATTTCTCATTCTGCTTATTTGTCTTCCCTATTTTTTTGTTTGTTTGTTTTTTTGACACAAAGTCTCTTTCTGTCACCCAGGCTGGAGTACAGTGGTGCGATCTTGGCTCACTGCAAACTCCGCCTCCCGGGTTCAAGTGATTCTCCTGCCTCAGCCTCCTGAGTAGCTGTGATTACCAGTGTGCACCACCATGCCTGGCTAATTTTTGTATTTTTAGTGGAGATGGGGGTTTCACCATGTTGGTCAGGCTGGTCTCGAACTCCTGACCTCATGATCCGCCCACTTTGGCCTCCCAACGTGCTGGGATTACAGGCGTGAGCCACTGTGCCTGGCCTTCCCTCTTTTTCTCTTGATTAATATATCTAGCAGTCTGTCAATTTTGTTTATCCTTTCCAAGAACCAACTTTTTGTTTCATTTATTCTGTTTGAATTTTTTTGGTCTCAATTTCATTTAGTTTAGCTCTAATTTTTGTTATTTCTTTACTTCTTCTAACACTGGTTTGGTTTGTTCTTGTTTTTCTAGTTCCTTGATGTGTGATATTAAGTTGTTAATTTGATATCTTTTTAATCTTTCTGATGTAGGATTTTAGTGCTATAAACTTTCCTCTTAACAGTGCTTTTGCTGTTTGCTGAAGTTTTGGTGTGCTGTGTATCTATTTTCACTTGTTCCAAAAATATTTAAATGTCTGCCTTAATTCTGTTGTTTCCCCAAAAGTCATTCAGGAGCAAGTTATTTAGTTTCCATGTATTTGTGTGGTTTTGAGAATTCTTCTTGACATTAATTTCTAATTTTATTGCAAAAGGTCGAAGAGTATACCTGATATGATACTTGGACCACTTGGACTGTGGTCCAAGAGTATACTTGATATGATTTTGATTTTTTTGAATTTATTGAGACTTGCTTTGTGACCAAACATATGGTCACTTTTCAAGAATGTCCCATGCCAGTACCAGCTCTTCTTCTTTCTGAAGGATAGGGATATTCAGGAAAATCTACCTAATTTTGCTATCTAGGTAGACATCCAGAACAAGAAATTAGAGAACACCAGTGAAATATTATAAAAGATGAACATCACCAAGGTATATAGTCATGAAACTATCCAAGGTCTGAATGTTGCCCAGTCTGCGTTTCTTGAACTCCTGTGCTCAAGCCATCCTCTCAACTTGGCCTCTGAAAGTGATGGGAGTACAGGCATGAGCCACCAGGCCCAGCTACTTTCATCCTGATACCAAAATCTGGCAAAGACACAACAAAAAAGAAAATTACAGGTCAATATCCCTGATGAAAATAGGCACAAAATTTCTTAACAAAATACTAGCAACCCAAATCCAGCAGTACATGTCTTATGAGAATGCATACTCTGTGGTTGTTGGGTGGAATGTTCTGTAGATGTCTATTAGGTCTATTTGGTCAAGACTCCAATTTAAGTCCAGATTTCTTTGTTTGTTTTATGCCTTGATGATCTGTCTAATGCTATCAATGAGATGTTGAAATAGCCCACTACTATTGTATGGCTATCTATCTCTTATGTTCAGTATTGTTAGTTTTATAAATCTAGATGCTTCAGTGGTGGGTAAATGTATATTTATGATCATTAAATCTTTTTGTTGAACCCTTTGTCATATAATGCCCTTCTTTGTATGTATGTATGTATGTATGTACGAATGTATTTATTTTTTACCATGATTGATTTAAGGTCTTTTTTTTTCTGATACAAGAATAGCTGGCCCTACTATTTTCTATTTTCGATTTGTGTGATATGTCTCTCTATCCCTTTACTTTGAGTCTGGGGTGTCATTACTCATTAGGTGGGTTTCTGAGAGGGAACAGATGGTTGGGTCTTGTTTTCTCTTTGTTTTTAAACAATTTTCCAATCTATATCTTTTAAGTGGAGAATTTAGGCCATTTACATTCAAGGTTAATATTGATATGTGAGGTTTCACCCCTGTCATGCTTTTCTTAGCTTGTTGTTTTGAGTCTCAATTGTGTAATTGCATTATAGATTGGAACTTTGTACTTTGTAGTTTGTACACATGCTTTTATGACAGCAAGTATTATCCTTTCATTTCCGTGTTTAAAACTCCTCTGAGCATTTCTTGCAGGTCTGGTCTGGTGCTTCCCTTAGTGCTTGCTTGTCTGGGAAAGACAATATTTCACCTTCATTTATGAAACTTATTTTGGCAGGATATAAAATTCTTGGCTGGCATTTTTTTTTTTTTTTTTTTTTTTTTACTTTAAGAAGGCTAAATCTTCTAACTTGTAATGTTTCTGCTGAGAAGTCTTCTATTAGTCTGATGAGTTTACCTTTATAGGTGATTTGGCCCTTTCCTCTAGCTGTCTTTAAGATAATTTTCTTTAGCATTGACCTTGGATGGTCTGATGAATATATACCTTGGTGATGTTCATCTTTTATAGTATTTCACGGATATTCTCTAATTTCTTGTTTCCACCTTAGAAGCAAAATTAGGAAAATTTTCCTGAATTATTCCCTCAAATATGTTTTCCAAGTTGCTATCTTTTTCTTTATCTCTCCCAGAAATGCCTATAAGTTAAGCATTTGGTCACTTTACATAATGCTATATTTTTCAGAGGACTTGTTCATTTTTAAATGTATTTTTTTTCCAACTGGATTAATTTGAAAGACTGGTCTTCAGGCTCTAAACTTATTTCTTCTGCTTTGTCTAGTCAATTTTTAAAGCTTTCAACTTTTTGAAATTTATTTGGTCAATTTTTCAATTCCAGAAGTTCCAGTTTGTTAAAAATATATCTATTTCATCTTTTATATCCGAAGTCTTTTTTTCTTGTGTGTGTGTGTGTATGTATTATTTTTCAACTGTCTCTTAGATATTACTGAGTTTCTTTGCAATCTATATTTTGAATTATTTATCTGTCATTTCAGAACTTTTATTTTGGTTCAGATCCACTGCTAGAGAGCTAGTGAAGTTCTTTGTAGGTGTAAAAATATTTTGCCTTTTTGTACTGCCGGGAAGCTTGTACTCATTCCTTCTCATCTGAAGAAACTGCTGCTTATTTTTCATCTTGCTATCATTTGGATGGGAATTTTACATTTTTATTCTTTTTTTCCTAGATGGTACAACTGTGATGTGTATTATGTTTGCTTGGTTGGCTTCGTTTCTGGATGTTTTCAGGAAACCAAGGCTCTATATGTGTTCTTTGCTTGTAGATGGCTTTTGTGCAGTGGCTTTCTCAAATGCTGCTTGTTGTAGTGATGTATTGGATGTATGAGCTGACACATTATGTCCTGCAGGGCTGAGAATGCAAAGGTTTCAAGAAGGTTATCTTGACCACTAGCACTATGCTTTTATGACAGCAGATTTTTTTTCAACTTCTATATTAAGTTTAGGGGTACATGTGCAGAATGTGCAGGTTTGTTTCATAGGTAAAGGTGTGCCATCGTGGTTTGCTGCACAGATCATCCCCTAAACTAAGCATTAAGCCCAGCATACTTTAGCTATTCTTCCTTATGCTCTCCCTCCCCCAGCCCCCTCCGACAGGCACCAGTGTGTGTTGTTTTTAATCCCATGTATCTGTGTGATCTCGTCATTCAGCTCCCACTTATAAGTAAACACATGCTGTGTTTGGTTTTGTGTTCCTGCGTTAGTTTGATGAGGATAATGGCTTCCAATTCCATCCATGTCCCTGCAAAAGACATGATCTCATTCCTTTTTATGGCTTCATAGTATTCCATGGTGTATATGTATGACGTTTTCTTTATCCAGTCTATCATTAATGGGCATTTAGGTTGATTCCATGTCTTCGTTATTGTGAATAGTGCTGCAGTCAACATATGTGTACATATATCTTTATGGTAGATTTATATACCTTTGGGTATATACCCAGTAACGAGACTTAGCAGGTATTTTATTTGGTGGTGCAGTTCAACCTCCCGTCCACTAGGCGACACTTAGGAGTAAAAGCCGCTCCCTGGGATAGCCTGAGAACGAGCGGAGGCATCTGCCTTGATCGGGGAGACGAGGGAGAGCTCATGTTGGGGTGTGCTGAGGCCTCAGGGATAGAGAAGGGAGGGACTCTGCTTTTTGTTCTCTGTAGGCAGGAATGCCATCCTCTTTCTTATCATGACCTTGTAAGTTCATAAAAATATCGTTGTTTTTTTTGCCCCTGGCCATGGCTGAGGACCATGTAAATGCCCCTCTTGCTGCTCTTACAAGAATAGGCTTAATGCAGAGCCTCTTCCCCCAGTCCAGAGCAGGCAACACTGTGATGTGTCTGCCCTCCATTCCTCTGATGGTGACACTGTGTGTAAGGAGGGGTAGATGGGCTTTGTCCTTCATGGAAGCCCATGAGGTGCAGGCTTATGTAAAACGGGAATGCAGCCACTACATTAAGCACTGGAAGGCTTTCTCTATGTGCACACATGCTGGCCTCCAGTAGGGAGAGCCTCTGCTGCATCCACAACAGTAGGCAGTGGGAGCAGAAGATACCCCCACTCCACGTCTGTTCCCAGCAGCCAATGCCACCTCCCTCAATGATTGGCACCATGCCTGCATTTCATTTCTCCCAAGGAAGTGTTTGGTGGGCTGGGACCCCCTTCTCTAGGAGAAGCCTGCTCAGAAGGATAGATCTCCAGGGAACCCACAGCTTCCTAGGGACCCAGTGG
Source organism: Pan troglodytes (assembly GCF_028858775.2). Taxonomy (NCBI): domain Eukaryota; kingdom Metazoa; phylum Chordata; class Mammalia; order Primates; family Hominidae; genus Pan; species Pan troglodytes. The sequence continues at coordinate 43,300,268 of NC_072415.2, read as the reverse complement.
TCTCCTGTGGTTGCCAGAGCCAAAGCTGGTTGTGGGGTGCCTTTGTAGGGGATCTGGTGATGTGACAACTCAGAGGTGTAGTTCTCCAGGCAGGGCAGTAGCCCACAATGGGTACACAACAGCTGTTGATGGAGAAGGTTCTGGCACCCCACTATAGGACTATACAAAAGGATTCCAACATTTTATTTAGTCATCTCAGAGGGCTTGAAGTCAGCGAGTCCTGAGTTTGAATGCCATAGCTCTACATTTATTAACTACTTTGGGGCATGTTACCTAATCTTCTTGATCCCCAGTTTCCTTATTTCTAAACCCTGAAAAATTATAGTTACGTATCTGTGATGTTTAAACTTGAAGTGCCTGGAATCATTTCATGTAGGTGCTCAGCTGAGACTTTCCCTCTTTATACCATTCCCTGCTGACTTCTCCAATCGTCATTAGGCTATTTTATTTCCAATTCAGTTGATTTTTGTTATTGTTGCTAATGGAAAAGTACATTATTTAAATACATTACATAAAACTTAGAAGATTTGAGTTATGAAGAGAATTCTGGCAAATAAATTCTGAGTAGAATGCAACAACTGCAGAATGTTCATTGTTTTCATCAGCGCATGGGACATTCTCCAAGGTAGACCATATGATAGGCCATAAAATAAGTCTCAATAAAATTAAGAAAATCTAAATAATATCAAGTATCTTATCAGACTACAGTGAAATAAATCTGGAAATTAACTCCAAAAGGAACCTTCAAAACTATACAGGTACATGGAAATTAAATAATCTATTCTTAGAATGATCTTTGGGTCAACACTAAAATCAAGATGGAAATTAAAAAATTATTAGAACCGAATGATAATAGTGATACAACTTATCAAAATCTCTGGGATATGGCAGAAGGGGTGCTAGGAAGAAAGATAAGAGCTTTGTGATGTGGCATTAAGTGCCTACATCACAAAATCTGAAAGAGCACAAAGAGACAATCTAAGGTCACACCTCAGTGTGCTAGAGAAACAAGAACAAACCAAATCCAAACCCAGCAGAAGAAAAGAAATAACAAAGATCAGAGCAGAACTAAATGAAATTGAAACTAAAAAGACTAACAAAAAACAAAAAAACCCAATAAAACAAAAAAGATAAACAAAATCGATAGACTGTTAGTGACATTAGCCAAGAAAAGAAGAGAGAAGACTCAAATAAGTTTAGCTGGAAATGAAATGAGAGACATTACAATGATATCACAAAAATACAAAAGATTATTCAAGGCTACTGTGAACACAAACCAGAAAAATCTACAGGAGATAAATAAATTCCTGAAAATATATTCATACAACGCTCATAGATTAAATCAGGAAGAAATAGAAACTGTACGGACCAATAAAAATTAGTGAGATTGAAAGAGTTATAAATTGCCAACAAAAAAATAAAGCCCAGGACCAGATGGGTTCAAAGCTGAAACCTTTCAGACATTTAAAGAAGAATTGGTACCAATTCTACTGAAACTATTACAAAAGATAAAGAAGGACGGCTCCCGAAATCATTCTATGAAGCCAGTATCACCCTACTACCAAAACGAGGAAAGGACATAACAACAAAGAAAACTACAGTCTGATACCTATGATGAACATAGATGAAAAATATTCAGCAAAATACTAGCTAGTCCAACAGCATATCAAAAAGATAATACACCATGATCAAGTGGGTTTCATACCAAGGATGCAGGGATGGTTTAACATATGCAAGTCAATAAATGTGATACATCACATAGAATTAAAAATGAAAATTATGTGATCATCTCAATAGATGCAGAAAAAGCATTTAACAAAGTCCAGTATCACTTTTGGCACAGAAGGGACATACCTCAAAGTAATAAAACCCATCTATAACAAACCCACAGCGAGTATTATACTGAATGGGGAAAAGTTGAAAGCATTCCCCTCGAGAACTGGAACAAGACAATGATGCCCAGTTTCACCACTTTTGTTCAACATAGTACTGGAAGTCCTAGCCACAGCAATAAGACAAGAGAAAGAAATAAAAGGCATCTAAATTGGAAAAGAAGAAGTCAAACTGTTGCTGTTTGCTGATGATATGATTGTATACCTAGAAAACCCTAAAGATTCATTGAAAACCTCCTAGATCTGATAAATGAATTCAGTAAAGTTTTAGGATACAGAATCAATATACCCAAATTAGTAGCGCTGCTATACATCAACAGTGATCAAGCTGAAAATCAAATCAAGAACTCAATCCCTTTTACAATAGCTGCAAAAAGAAAAACCAAAAGAAAACAAACAAAACAGAAAAATTAGGAATATACCTAATCAAGGAGGTGAAATATTGAAATATCTCTAGAAAGAAAACTATAAAACACTGCTGAAAGAAATCATAGATGACCCAAACAAATGGAAACACATCCTATTCTCATGGATGTGTAGAATCAATATTGTTAAAATGACCATACTGCCAAAAGCAATCCTTAGATTCAATGCAATTCCCATCAAAATACCATCATAATTCTTCACATAACTAGAAAAAACAATTCTAAAATTCATATGGAACTAAAAAGCAGCCCGCATAGCCAAAGCAAGACTAAGCAAAAAGAACAAATCTGGAGACATCACATTACCCAACTTCAAACTATACTACAAGGTTATAGTTACCAAAACTTCGTGGTACTGGTATAAAAATTGGCATGTAGATCAATGGATCAGAATAGAGGACCCAGAAATAAGCCAAATACTTACAGCCAACTGATCTTTGATGAAGTATACCAAAACATAAAGTGGGGAAGGGACAACCTATTCAACAAATGGTGCTGGGATAATTGGCAAGCATCATGTGGAAGAATGAAACTGGATGCTCATCTCTCACATTATACAGAAATCAACTCAAGTTGGATTGAAGACTTAAATCTAAGACCTGACACCATAAAAATTCTACAAGATAACGTCAGAAAAACTCTTCTAGATGGCTCAGGCAAAGAATTCATGGCTAAGACCCCAAAAGCAAATGCACCACAAACAAAAATTGATGAATGAGATCTAATTAAACTAAAGAGTTTCTTCCCAGCAAAAGAAACTATCATCAGGGTGAACAGACAACCTACAGAATGGGAGGAAATTTCTGCAATCTACCTCTCTGACAAAGGTCTAATATCCAGAATTTACAAGGAACTTAAATTCACAAGAAGAAAATAACCCCATCAAAAAGTGGGCAAATGACATGAACAGACACTTCTCAAAACAAGGCATTTATGTGGTCAACAAATCTATGAAAAAAAGCTCAACATTACTGATCATTAGAGAAATTCAAATCATAACCACAATCAGATACCATCTCACACCAGTCCAAATGGCAATTACTAAAATGTCAAGAAACAACAGATGCTGGTGAGGCTGTGGAGAAATAAGAACACTCTTACACTGTTCATGGGAATGCAAATTAGTTCCACCATTGTGGAAGACATTGTGGTGATTCCTCAAAGATCTAGAACCAGAAATACCATTTGACCCAGCAACTGTATTACTGGGTATATACCCAAAGGAATATAAACCAGTCTACTATAAAGATACATGCACACATATGCTTATTGCAGCACTATTCACAGTAGTAAAGACATGGAATCAACCCAAATGCACATCAACGATAGAATGGATAAAGAAAATGTGGTACATCTTCACCATAGAATACTATGCAGTCATAAAAAGGAATGCAGGGACTTGGATGAAGCTGGAAGCCATTATTCTCAGCAAACTAACACAGCAACAGAAAAACAAACACCACATGTTCTCATTCATAAGTGGGAGCTGAACAATGAGAATACATGGACACAGGGAGGGGAACAACACACACCGAGGCCTGTTGGTGGGGTTGGGGGAGAGAGAGCATCAGGACAAATAGCTAATGTCTGTGGGGCTTAATACCTAGGTGATGGGTTGATAGGTGCAGCAAACCACCATGGCACATGTATACCTATGTAACAAACCTGCACAATCTGTGCTTGTATCCTGGAACTTAAAATAAAATAAAATTTTAAAAAGTGGGCAAAGGATACAAATAGACAATTCTCAAAAGAAGACACACAAATCACCAAGAAACATACGAAAAAATATTCAACATCACTAACTATCAGGGAAACGCAAATTAAAGCCATAATGAGATACCACCTTACTCCTCCAAAAATTGTGATAATTAAAAAATGAACATATAATAGATGTTGGTGTGGATGTGGTGAAAAGGGGAACACTTTCACACTGCTGGTGGGAATGTAAACTAGTAGCCACTATGAAAAACAGAATGGAGATTCCTTAAATAACTAAAAGTAGAACTACAATTCAATCCAGCAGTCTCACTACTGGGTGTCTACCCAAAGGAAAATAAGTCATTATATAAGAAAGACATGTGCACACGCATGTTTATAGCAGCACAATTTGCAATTGCAAAAGTATAGAACCAACCTAAATGCCCATCAACCAACAAGTGAAAAAAGAAAATGTGTGTGTGTGTGTGTGTGTGTATACGTATATATATATAATATATATACGTATACACACACACACACATACACACACACATATATATGTATGTATACACACACCATGGAATACTACTCAGCCATAAAAAGGAATGAAATAATGGCATTGCAGCAATTTGGATGGAGTTGGAGACCATTATTCCAAGTGAAATAATGCAGGAATGGAAAAGCAAATATTGTATGTTGTCACTTATAAGTGGGAGCTGAGCTATGAGGATGCAAAGGCATAAGAATGATATAATGGAATTTGGGAACTCGAGGGGAAGGGTTCAAGACAGGTGAGGGATAAAAGACTACACATTGGGTACAGTGTACACTGCCCTGGTGATGGGTGCACCAAATTCTCAGAAGTCACCACTAAAGAACTTATCCAAATAACCAAACACCACCTGTTCTCCCAAAACTACTGAAATAAAAAATAAATAAATAAAAATTCTGGGTAAAATGGATAATTTCAAAGACTACAGTCAGACAAATCAAATAATATGAGCAAATATCTTCAATCAAGAACAGAAAGTCTCAATTTGTTGTTTCAAAGTACACTTGAGTTGTTTCATACATTAGTATTTACACAATAAATATCAAAATGGGGATTTCAAATGATTTTATTAACATTAATCCATCTTCACAGTCAATAATTTCCCCCCATTTTTAAACATAGAAGCTAGTTAAAATCACAAAAGAAATAAAGCTTTCTTCCTTCCTTCTAAGTTTGATAGATTTTTCTGAGGGAAATCTCTGTGGATTATTTAAAACAATTCTTTGGGTGGAATTAAATGTCAATTACCAAATTGCCATGTTATATTTTTGTCATAGATGAATGTATTTCTGCACACAAATTTATAAACTATTAAAACAGCAGTTAGGCATGGTGGCTCACACCTGTAATCCCAGCATTTTGGGAGGCCAAGGTGGTAGGATTGCTTGAGCTTAGGAATTCAAGACCAACTTGGGCAACATAGTGAGACTCCACCTCTATAGCAACAACGACAACAACAACAACAACAAAATTAGCCTGGCATGGTGTCACATGCCTGTAGTTCCAGCTACTTGGGAGGCTGAGGTGGGAGAATCACTTGAGCCTGGAGGTCAAGGCTGAGTGAGGTCATACCACTTCACTCCAGCCTGGGTGACAGAGTGAGATCCTGTCTCAAGAAAAACTAAAATAAAGTAAAAAATAAAAAAAAGTAATAGCTTTTGACATAAGTTATTCTTATATAGCACAGTAGTTTTCTTTCATATGTCTGAACCAATAAAAAATGAATGAGCTGGGCTTGCGTGGTGGTTTATGCCTATAATCCCCACACTTTGGGAGGCCAAGTCGGGTGGATCACGTGAGGTTGGGAGTTTGAGACCAGCCTTACCAACATGGTGAAACCCCGTCACTACTAAAAATACAAAAATTAGCCAGGTGTGGTGGTGCACACCTGCAATCCCAGCTACTCAGGAGGCTAAGGCAGGAGAATTGCTTGAACCCGGGAGGCGGAGGTTGCAATGAGCCGAGATCACACCACTGCACTCCAGCCTGGGCAACAAGAGCCAGCGACTCCGTCTCAAAACAAAAAAAACCAAAAAAACAAAAAACAAAAACAACAACAACAAAAGAATGAGCTTTATTCAGTAGTGCATTTTTACATTTATCTTAATTGACTAAAAGTATAACCTGATTCCTTTGCATACTCATCAAAATATTGTGGCAATTACATAGGGAAGGAAATTGTCCCCTTTAAAATATTGGTAAAAACAAAATTCCCATTAACCAAGCTTTACTACGTATGTCAAATAATCATCCCTTTAAAAAACATATTTTCCTTTAAAACGCAAAAAGATACAATTAATGACTATAATATTCTGCCTAAATGAACTAATAGCAACTATAATAAATATTTCAAGATAAAATTATAATGGAGATCTCTTTATGATATTATGTTTTTGTTTATTATGATTGTGAATACAAATAATCTAGTTCATGCGACAGGTAAATAAAATACAATTTCTAATCTAAGTCAATGCTAAGTAATGCTTTCACTTGAGATTTTGGATTTTCCTTTTCTGTGAAGATTTAGACTTGAGGTTCAGATTTGAGGCTCAGACATTTCAATTAAGGGAGAAGCACAAATAATAAAGTGCTTTTGACTGAACACTGGTGTATCAGGGATTTTTTTTTTTTGGCAGAATTGAACAGATAGCATCCCCAGGCCAAGCCTGCCCTGTGGCCATATCACACGTCACTATTTGCAGTCCTGAGACATAACTGGGAGGTAAAGATTTTAGGTAAGTGTTTAGTTACTTTGCCTACTCTATTTTTTTTTCTGTCTTCACATAAAGTCAGTTGTGAGTGAAAAGCTGTTTCTTGCAATTTCTTGAATTTAACTGGTTATGTGCTTTCATAAATGACAAAGCCTACTTTTCTTTTAGCTAAAATTGTTCTCTAAAAAAGTACTCTCTCCAGCCGTGAAACTGATTGATGTTTTTAAAACCCCCAAGGAACTTCTGCTGGCAGCTAAAGTTGTAGTTTCAAAGAAGAAAAAGATGTGATATGTGTTTTTACCTAAAAAATAAAAACCTTGATTTCTATTTGCAGAAGCAGAATCATTATGCATGAGGTACTGAAAACAATCAATGTAATCAATCGACATTGAAAAATTGAATCTACTAATACCTAAATATTTTAAAATTTAAATTAAATTACTTAAAATATTGAAATATCTTCAGGCCAATCTAGCATTCTAGTAAGAAGTGATCTAGCTATGAATTTTTAAAGTGCTGTATTTATTTTTATGAGGTTGTTTAGAGCCGGAAAAACCATTAAAAACCTATTTAATGGAAATTAAGTACATTATAATATTTATATAAATACATTGAGTTTCTGAATTCGTGGTAAGAGACAAGAGAAGGGAGACAAGGGAGAAGAAACAGAAGTAATATTTCTTACTCCTTATTATAAGGAGTTATTGTTTTCAACTTAGTTGACTCAAGCCAGTTTGGCCATCTGTAATCAGAGCATTCTGCAACTGTCTGAGACAGGTGAGAGTGGCAAAAAGTTCCTCCACAAACTTTCTGCTAGGTTATATGTTATAATGAAAGCAATATTCAGGCAAATACTGCCACAATTAAATATTTATTAGCAGGCAAGCATAAAAATACTAAACCAATTATTTTAGACTTAGGGAAGTCTCACTCCTCCATCCTTAAGGAGTTGTGATAAAAGTACTTTGCATGAAACTTTTATTGCAGGCAGATGCTACAATATTCTAACATGATCAGATAAATGTCTAGTCAGATGGGAAACAAAATGCTCATGCCTAAATGAACTAACAATAACCACCAAAATAAATATTCAAAGATAAAATTATAATGGACATTTTTAAATGAAATTATCTCTGTGCTTATTATGTTTGTAAGTAAAACCAATCTAGTTTAAGTGAAAGGTAAATAAAACACAATTGTAAACTCAGTATAAGACAGAGCAGAAGAGAGTCATAGAAGACTAGCTCTCCTTTCTGAAGAATCTGTAAGTCCCATTCAGACAACAGTGCAGAAACGTGTGCAATGTTACTAGCGCTTCGGTTTGAGATTACAAAATTAAAGTCTTAACAATTGATCATTTATTTATTTTCCAAATTTTCTTTAATGAATATGTATTATTAATATAATCAAAAGTAAAATTGAAATGAAACACATACACAAAAAAATACAAAATTACTATATAGAGGATAAGAAGAACTAAAATGGTACCAATTTCCTGACTACAAACTTCCATATCTATCATGTCCTAAAATCATGTTGATTATTCTTTCTTACCACCCATTTTCACAGAAAACCATTAGCTATCCAGAATCTTACTATGGTCCTTTGCTTTTAAGAACATCAAATCTCCTGGGTTATTAACAAAGAACCAATATAAAATGTTGTTTATGGTAAGTAGCCTTTAACTATTAATCAAGGAAATTGGTCTGTAATTTTCTTTTTCTTTTTTTTTTTTTTTTGCAATTTGTTTTCCTGGTTTTGGTGTCAGGGTAATGCCTTCTCATTGAGTTGACACATGTTTCCTCTGTTTTTTGAAACATTTTGTATAAGAATGGTTTTTTTTCTTAAGAAATGTTGAATATAATTTACCATTGAATTCATCTGGATGTAGTCTTCTGGTGTCTTGTAAATTCAATTTTTAGAGGAGATATGGGGCTATTCAGATTTTCTATTTTGTTATTTAAAGTTTGTTTTTGACTTTATGGTACACTTATAGTAGATTTTCCTTTGGAGCTACTTTAGCTCTCTACAAATGCATGACCCTTCAGGGGCCCCTTCTGAAGGCTGCAGGTGTTCTGCACAGATTCTTTATTCTGGCTAATTGAAATACACATGTCCATTTCTTTGTGAGCTCCATAGAATATGCAGCCTACACTTTCTTTGTCATTCTTTGAATTGACTTGAAGATTTCTGGACCTCTTTTTATGTGTGGTTCCCTTGTCTTGGTTACCGCGCCTTCCGAATTTCCAAGTACCTCTGCCTCCTAGAACTCTGATATCTGTGCCGTCCACATAATAAGACCCTGCTTTGGTTCCCCTTCCCTGTGTCACAGATCAGAAATATCTCCAAGCAAAAAGCTGGGAAGATATAGGACATACCTGGTTTTCTATATATTCGTATGGTTTGGTACAATTTTCTAATAGTAGTTTACCCAAACCAGATTATTTTGGTTCCTATTTGCCTGGCAGAATGCTTTCACTTTTTAAATGATTCAGTCTTTACAGGTCTTTATTCTTCATGTCTTTCTCTTGTAAACATCATATATCTTGATTTTGTAATTTTTGAAGTCCAATCCTAATATGTGTCTTCAATAGTGAGTTTAGAAAATTTACATTTCATCTATTTTTTAAATATTTTTATCTAATTCTATTAGTTCACTTTATTATGTAATTCTTTTTTCTGTTTTAAATCTTATTTTACTTATATTTTCATTTTTATCAATATCTCTCACTTCTAACAAGATGATACATTTACTATACTTTCTCAGCCCTCTTCTACACTCTCCTTTTGTTCTTACTAGTTTGATGTTTCCAAGATTTTAATTCTGCGGCAATACACACTTTGTTTTCTCTGATGCTCACTATATTTTAAAAGAAAACAACAAATTTTGCTGACATAGTTAATCTGTTCTTCATATGTCTTTTGTAGCACTGCATAGATTTATTAAAATATAAAAATGTTATAATTTAAAATGTTATAAAAATGTGTTTAAAACTGTTTCCATGCAAATCTCTTTTGGGGAAAACCTAAGGTTTTAAATTCATGAGACTATATTTCTAAAATATAGTCTCAGAAGACTATATAAAAGATAGTCTCAAAAGACTAAATATTTGAATTATCTTGGCTAGATCTAAGCATCTATGTTCGATTTTTTTCAATGCCTTCAAAATATGATTCCCTCTTTATATTGCTTCCAGTGGTGTTGAAAAATGTGTTGATCTGATTATTTTCCTTGATCTGCTCCTTCCTTCTGAAGATTTTAGAAGTTTCTGTTGTCTCTGATATATTCTTTAATACCCAGGTGTGTTCCTCTACTAATCTCTCCTGTTGAATAATTCTCTTGCACTAGAAATTGTTTAGCTGTGGTTTGAATATTTGTGTCCCCCCAAAATTTATATGATGAAGCCTAATCCTCAATATTATAGTATTAAAAGGTGGGGACTTTAGGGGATTTTAGGGTTGTGAGGGTGAAGCCCTCATGAATAGATTTTTTTCTCTTTTTAAAAGAAGCCTGAGGGATCTTGTTTATCCCTTTTCTATAATGTGAGGTCATGGAAGGCGCCATGTGTGAGGAATCAGCTTTCACCAGTGGCTGAATCTCCTGGCATCTTGATCCTAGACTCCTTGATCCATAGAACTGTGAGAAATAAATGTTGTTTATCAGCCACACAGTATTTTTGTTCTAGCAACCAGAAAAGACTAAGATAAATTGTACTGATATTTTTTAATTCCTGAAAAGGATTATTCATTTTTTAAAAATATTTCCTCCTCTCAATTTCTATAACTGTTATTATTGGTGTTTTATTTCTTGTATATATTTTTATTCTACTTTCCAAATCTCTTAAATTTAATAAAATTTTTTATTTACATTTTAGTTCTTCCTTTTGGGTAGTTATTCAACTGGGTCTTACAATTACGAATTCATTTTTCAGTTATATCAATTCAACATTAACCACTGTACCCTTTCTATCAACCAACTTATTTTTCAACTCATTTTTTCAATGTGTTTTTATTGTAATTCACATTGAAAATATCTTGTTTCTCTTTTAATATATGTTAAATTTGTATTATTACATTTATTTAAACTTTTTGATTTGTTTGTTCTAATGCTTCAGTATCTGAAACCCTGTTTTGCAATATCCTTTTTTTCCTCTGGGAATGAATGTTCTCTTCAATATCTCATTATTTCATTCTTGTGGACATTTCCTCCTGGAAGTATTAGCTACTCTGTAAAACAACATGTACGAGAGGTCAGATCTCAGTTTATAGAGACCTGTGAGTTCAAAGAAGGAGAATGGACATGGATTATGATTTGAGAGCTCCAGAGGACAGAAAATTGCAAATAATCACTCTTCATTTGGAAAAATTCTCATTAGAGTTTCAAGTTTTGTCTTTTGGTAAAAGCCAAATTAAGAAAAATGACATTTTATTTTCTGTCAGCTATTGGTGAAAGTTCATTAAAATCTTTAATATAATTGTAGATTTGTCTATGTCATCATTTACTATGTCAGTTTTTACTTGATATATTTTCAAATATGTAATTTTCTGCACATAGACTTAAGATTTTTATGTTTATCTGATGGATTGTCTCCTTTATTATTATCAAATGCACCCAACAACTCTGGTAATGCTTCTCATCTCTTTACCTTGAAATATTCTGTGTCATAGAATTTATGATTTATCTCTTCTAATTATCATATCATTAAAAATGAGTCTGGTTCTTATTTTATTGAAATATCTGTTCAATTTAAATTTAATTATCTATATACTTGGGTCAATAGCTACCATCTTGCAATTTGCTTTACATGTGACAGATCTCTTTATGTTCATTATTCTATCACTTCTTTCTTTCTTTGAATTAGTAAAATATTTTTAATTATTTTATTTCGCTATCCATAATACATTCTTTCATTATTCTTACATATTTACATTCTTTCACTATTCTTTTTGTGGTGACCTTAGAGATTTCTAGACAGTGGATGTATGATTTAATGTATCTCATAAAATTATTGGTCTTTATCACTTTCTTGATAATGCCAGATCCTAGAACATTATAATTGTATGAATTCTATCATCATTTGCCTTACTATTGTCATGCATGTTAATTCTGTAGGATTTTAAATTCCACAACACGTTACAGTTATTATTTTGCATATACAATATACTTTTTCTATTTCAGGCTAGTCAAATGAAACTGTAGAATGCACAATATAATTTTATAAATACCTGCCTATTTACTCATTGGTCTTTATTGCTTCCTCCATTTCAAAGTAACTATTTGGCATCATTTTCATTCTGCCAGTAGAATTTCTTTTGTAGAAATTTTGTTCATGGTTTCACTCTCACTCTCTCTTTCTCCTCCCACTCCCACCACTTTTTCTTTAGATAGTCCAATTAGAGGTTTATATATATGTTTTATCTTTTCAAAAAACCAGCTTTTGGTTTCATTAATTCTATTGATTTTATCTTTTCAATATCATTGATTATTTGCTGTGATGTTTTTCTTTTTTTAGGCTTGATTTTGGCTTAAGGTATTTACTGTGGCTTTAATTGCTTGCTTTTCTCTAATTCCCTAAGGTGGAAACTTAGATTATTTGAGATATTTTTCTTTTCTAGTATATAGATTTAATATTATAAATTTCTCAATAAGCATTGATTTTGCTGCATCCCACAAATTTTGATTAGTGGTATTTTATTTTCATTTAGTTCAAAATGTTTTTAAATTTCTTGAGACCTCTTTTACTCATGTATTATTTAGAAGAGTGTTATTTAATCTCATATTTATTTATTTATTTATTTCCCAGTTATTTTTCTGTGATTCATATCTAGTTTCATTCCATTGTTGTCTAAGAACATGCTTTGTGTGATGTCTATTTATTAATTTTCTAAGTTGTTTTGTGGCTCAGAATGGTGTATCTTGGTGAATATTTCATGTGAGCTTGAGAAGAATGTGTATTCTATTGTTGATGGATGGAATATTCTATAAATGTCAATTAGATCAAGTTGATTGATGGTGCTGTTCAATTCAACTATATGCTTTATGATATTTTTTCACTGTTGGGATTACTGATAGAGCAGTGTTGAAGTCCTCAAGTATAATAGTGAATTTTTCTATTTCTCCTTGCAATTCTACCAATTTTTGCATTGTGTGTTTTGATGCTTTGTTGTTAGTTGCATATACATTAACAATTGTTATGTCCTTTTGGAGAATTGACTGTTTTGTTGTTAAGTAGTGCCCCTTATTATCCCTAATAATTTTCCTTGTGCTGAAGTCTGCTTTGTATATAGTTAATGTAACTATTCCATTATTCTTTTATTTTTATTATTATTATTTTTGAGACAGATTCTCACTCTGTAGCCCAGGCTGGAGTGCAACGGCATGATCTCAGATCACGGCAACCTCTGCCTTTTGGGTTCAAGTGATTCTCCTGCTTCAGCATCCCAAGCAGCTGGTATTACAGGCATCCACCACCATGCCAAGCTAATTTTTTTTTTTTTTGTATTTTTAGTAGAGACAGGGTTTTACCATGTTGGCCAGGCTGGTTTTGAACTCCTGACCTCAAGTGATCTGCCTGCCTTGGCCTCCCAAAGTGCTAGGATTACAGACATGAGCCACCACGCCTGACCTCTAGCATTCTTTTGATTAGTGTTACCATGGTATATCTTTCTCCATCACTTTACCTTTAACCTAGATGCCTCTTTACGCTGAGACCAGTTCAGTCATGGAGACCCTAACCCAGCGGCGCTAGAGAAATTAAAGACACACACACAGAAATATACAGTGCAAAGTGGGAATGAGGGGGCTGACAGCCTTCAGAGCTGAGAGCCATGAACAGAGTTTTACCCACATATTTATTGACAGCAAGCCAGTGATAAGCATTGTTTTTATAGATTATAGATTAACTAAAACAGGAAACAAAGGGATGGGCTCTGGCTAGTTATCTGCCACAGGAACATGTCCTTAAGGCACAGCTCATGCTGTTGTTTGTGGTTCAGGAACGCCTTAAGTGGTTTTTCCGCCCTAGGTGGGCCAGGTGTTCCTTGCCCTCATTCTGGTAAACCAGCAACCTTCAGCGTGGGCATCATAGCCATCACAAGCCTGTCACAGTGCTGCAGAGATTTTGTTTATGGCCAGTTTTGGGGCCTGTCTATGGCCAGATTTGGGGGCCTGTTCCCAACATCTTTATATTAAGGCAGATTTTTGTAGACAACATATAGTTGGCCCTTGTCTTCCCTTCACTATTATGACAGTCTCTGTCTTTTAATTAGAATATTTAGGACACTCACATTTAAAGTTATCATTGGTATAGTTGGATTAATATATACCATGTTTGCAAGTATTTTATGTTAATTGCAGTTGTTCTTTGCTTATCTTCTCATTTTCTTCATTCTCTGGTTTTAATTGAATATTTGATATGATTCTATTTATTATCTTTCTTAGCATATCAATGAGCTGTGTTTAATGTTCACTGTAGCTGTGGGTGCCAGAGGGTTCAATTTCTCTAGTATCCTTATTATTTTCCTTTCCTATTATCTTTGAATTTCCCTAAGAATCCCTTTTAAAACAGATTCTGTGTCTTGCAGCTCTTTTAGTTGCAATTCAATGTTCTCATACTTTTGCCTTGTTGATGTTGTGGTAAGATGAGGGGGAGAGGAAGCCTTTGATAATCTTTTGATTAAAATCGGTGTTTTAGTGGGCCTGTATCCCTGAGCTGTGACCTTTTAAATGCTTCTCAACAGCCTGGTGTGGTGGCTCATGCCTGTAATCCCAGCACTTTGGGAGGCCGAGGAGGGCGGATCACAAGGTCAAGAGATGGAGACCATCCTGGCCAACATGGTGAAACCCTGTTTCTACTAATAATACAAAAATTAGCTGGGTGTGGTGGTGTGTGCCTGTAGTTCCAGCTACTCAGGAGGCTGAGGCAGGAGAATCCCTTGAATCTGGGAAGTGTAGGTTACAGTGAGCTGAGATCAAACCACTGCACTCCAGCCTGGTGACAGAGCAAGACTCAGGCTCAAAAAAAAAAAAAAAAAAAAAGAAGAAAAAAACTTCTCAGCTTTGTTTATTTCTTCTCTGGGTGAGACAGGAAGGATAGATGGTGCTAGAGTTGGCTAATTGTCTTTTCTGCAGGTCAGATAAGCTCTGATAAAGTCTTTTCCCTTGGAGAGTAGGTCTTTTCTTTATGAAGAATGCTCTGGTGTTTTTCAAAATGGATACTCACCATTGCCCCTGCCAGAATCAGGAGGGCATTTTTATTAGATCTTTTCTTTGAGAACCTGGCAGAGTTCCTAGAGTTAAAATCCATGAAATGATGGGGCCCCCAGGCATTTTCACTCTCTAGCTTGTCTACCTATCCTCAGCTTCCAGCAGTTGATGAAAATGGCCATTATGTGTTTCTAGCAGATTATGGCTCCAACAGCTCTAGGTAAGCAGATCTCAGGTGCGCCTCTGTATTCACGTCCCTTTCCTAATTTTAAGGTGGTGGTTTGCCCTGTGATTTCAATTCTCTGATTAAGAAAGTCATTGATTTTTAGTATGTTCAGATTTTGTGTTGTTCTAAGCATTGATGACTTACAAGGTTTTTATATAGCACAGCTCTAGAATTTTAATTGCTTTATATTTTTAGTGCAAGTTTGTAGGCAACACATTCTGGCAGTTTCTGTCTGAAAAACCTGTTTATTTTACCTCCATCAAGGTACAGTGAAAAATGCTTGTACTGGTTAAAGAATTCTAGGTTAGCAGCTTTTCCTTTCATTTCTTTAATTGTGTCATTCCATTGTGTTCCATCTTTAGTCTCATTATTCCTCCATTGCAGGTTATGTAGTCTTTTCTCCTCTCTTGTTGCTTTTAGGATTTTTGTCTTTCTTATTGCTATTCATCAGTTTTACCACGACAAGCCTAGGGTAACCTTTGTTTATCCTTCTAGGGATTCCTAGAGATTTTCAAAGATGTTCAGACATGTCAAATATTGCCTATGGTCCATTCTCTCTCTCTCTCTCTCATTCTCTCTCTCTCTTTTTCACTGACTCTTATTACACATTTTATAGGTCTTTTTTTGTACATTATTTTGGGTTTCCAGTAATCTGTACCTTAGTTTACTCATGCTGTCTCCTGCCATTTCTAATTTGCTGGTAATTTCCTGCCATTTCTAATTTGCTTAGTAACTTTCTAGTTTTAGACATTGTATTTTAAGTTCTTCTAGAATCTCAGTTGTGTATTTTTTCTTGTATATTTTAATTCTCTGATGAAACTCAATATTGTCAATAAATTGTTCTCTATTTTTCTGAACATATCAATTATAATAATTTTAAAGTCTTTGTGTGCTAACTCAAATATGTGTATTATATTTGATTATTTTATTAAAATCTACTTATTTCCTGTTGGCTTTGGTCATGTCATCTCTTGGCATACCTAATAATATTTTATTGAATATTTCTGATGATATTATTATGCTTTGAGATTATTTCCCCCTTTTCATGCTAAGTAAATATCCTTTTGCATATGGATATCCAGTTTTCCCAGCATCATTTATCAAATAGATTGTCCTTTCCCCAATGTATATTCTTGGAAACTTTGCCAAAAATGAGTTCATTGTAGATATATGGATTTATCCCTGGGTTCTCTATTCTGTTCCACTGATCTGTGTGTCTGTTTTTATGCCAGTATCATACCGTTTTGGTTACTATAGCTCTGTAGTATTAATTTAAAGTCAAGTAATGTGATTCCTCCTTTTTTTTGTTTTGCTTACATTAGATTGGGTTTTTCTGGGTCTTGTGTGGTTCCATATCGTTTTAGGATTTTTTTCTATTTCTGTGAAGAAATCTGCTGTAATCATTGGGATTGGTTTGCTTTTGCTGTTCTAGTTCTTTAAGATGCATTGTTAGGTGGTTTATTCGAAGTTTTTCTTATTTTTTGATGTAAGCATTTATAGCAATAAATTTATAGCTATAGTACTATAGCTCTTAGTACTAATTTTGCTGTTTCCCTTATGTTTTGGTATGTTGTGTTTCCCTTATGATTTGTTTCAAAATATTTCTAAATTTTTCCATAATTTCTTTATTCTAATTTTTTTTTTTTTTGAGACAGAGTCTTGCTCTGTTGCCCAGGCTGGAATGCAGTGGTTTGATCTCGGCTCACTGCAACCTCCACCTCCCAGGTTCAAGTGATTCTCTTGCCTCAGCCTCCTGAGTAGCTGGGACTACAGGCATGTGTCACCATGCCTGGCTCATTTTTGTATTTTTTTTAGTAGAGACAGGGTTTCACCATGATGGCCTGGCTCATCTCTATTCTAATTTATTTATTGATTCACTGATCATTCAGGACCATATTGTTTAATTTCCATGTATTTATATAGTTTCCAAAATTCCTCTTGTTATTGATTTTCAGTTTTATTCCATTGTGGACAGAGAAAATGCTCGATACTATTTCAGATTTTTTTTAATGTTTTAAGACTTTTTTTATGAAATAACATATGGTCTATCCTTGAGAATGATCCATGTGCTGAGGAAAAGAATGTGTATTCTGCAGCCATTGGATGAAATGTTCTGTAAATATCTATCAGGTCCATTTGTTCTATAGTGCAGATAAATTTTGATGTTTCTTTATTGATTTTCTGTCTGGAAGATCTGTTCAATGCTGAAAGTGGGATGTTGAAGTCTCCAGCTATTATTGTATTAATGCCTATCTCTCTTTAGTACTAATAATTTGCTTTATATATCTGGGTGCTCCGGTGTTGAGTGCATTCATATTTACAAATCTTATATAATCTGGCTGAATTGCCCTCTTTATCATTATATAGTGACCTTCTTTGTCTCTTATAGTTTTGTCTTGAAATCTATTTTGTCTGATATTCATGTAACCATTCCTGCACTTTTTGATTTTAGTTGGCATGGAATATCTTTTTCCATCCTTTTATTTTCAGTATATATGTGTCTTTATAGGTGAAGTGTATTTCTTGTAGGCAACAGATCATTGGATCTTGTTTTTTCATACATTCAGCCATTCTATGACTTTTGACTGGAGAGTTTAGACCATTTACATTCAATGTTATTCTTGATAAGTAAGGACTCATGAATACCATTTTTTTGTTTGTTTGTCTTTTGGCCTTCTCTTCCTTCTTTACTCCATTCTTGTCTTCTTTTTAGTAAAGGTAATTTTCTTTGGTCATATGATTTAATTTCTTGCATTTTATTTTTTGTGTATCCATTATGTATTTTTGATTTGAGGTTATCATGAGGCTTGCAAATACTATCTTACACCCCATTATTTTAAGCTGATAACAATTTAGCACTGTTTGCATAAACAATCAAGAAAAAAGAAAACTAATAAAAATTCTATTCCTTAACTTCATCTCCCTGCTTTTTAACTTCTTGCTGTTTCTATTTATGTCTTATTGTACTGTCTATGTCTTGAAAAGTTGTAGTTATTATTTTGGATTTGTTCATCTTTTAGTTTTTCTACTTAAGATAAGAATGGTTTACACACCACAGTTACAGTGTTATAATATCTGTGTTTTTCTGTGCACTTACTATTACCAGTGAGTTTTGTACCTTCAGGTTATTTTTTGTTGCTCATTAATTTTCTTTCTGAATGAAGTTCTCATTTTATAATTTTGGGAGGTCTGGTGTTAATGAAACCCCTCAGCTTTTTTTTTTTGTCTAGGAAGGTCTTTATTTCTCCTACATATTTGAAGAATATGTTCACTAATATACTATTCTAGGCTAAACTTTTTTTCCTTCAGCATTTCAAATATGTCATGCCAGGCCAGGCATGGTGCCTCATGCCTGTAATCCGAGCTCTCTGGGAGGCAAAGGCAGGCGAATTACCTGAGGTCAGGAGTTTGAGACCAGCCTGACTGCTATGGTGAAACCCTGTCTCTACTAAAAATACAAAAATTAGCCAGGAGTGGTGGTGGGCGCCTGTAATTCCAGCTACTCAGGAGGCTAGGAGAATCGCTTGAACCTGAGAGGCAGAGGTTGCAGTGAGCTGAGATTGTGCCACTGCACTCCAGCCTGGGTGACAGAGTGAGACTCCATCTCAAAAAAAAAAAAAGAAAAAAAGAAAAAATATATATATGTATGTCATGCCACTATCTCCTGGCCTATAAGGTTTCCACTGAAATGTCTGCTGCCAGACATATTGGAGCTCCACTGTATGTTATTTGTTTCTTTTCTCTTGATGCTTTTAGGATCCTTTCTTTATCCTTGACCTTTAGTAGTTTGGTTATTAAATGCCTTGAGGTAGCCTTCTTTGGGTTAAATCTGCTTGGTGTTCTATAACCTCCCTGCACTTGGATATTGATATATTTCTTGAGGTTTGAGAAATGCTCTGTTATTATTCCTTCAAATGAACTTTCTAATCTTGTCTTTATCTCTACCTCCTCTCTAAGGCCAATAACTCCTAGATTTGCCTTTTTTGAGGCTATTTTCTAGATCCTGTGGGCATGCTTCATTATTTTTATTCTTTTTTCTGTTGTCTCCTCTGACTGTGTATTTTCAAATAGCCTATATTCAAGCTCACTATTTCTTTCTTCTGCTTGATCAATTTTGTTATTAAAATACTCTGATACATTCTTCAGTAAGCCAATTGCATTTTTCAACTCCGAACTTTGTGCTTAATTCTTTTTAATTATTTCAGTCTCTTTTTAAATCTATCTGGTAGAACTCTGAATTCCCTCTCTGTGTTATCCTGAATTTTTCTGAGCTTCCTCAAAACAGCTACTTTGAATGCTGTGGCTGAAATGTCCCATGTCTTTGTAACTCTGGGATTGGTCTCTGGTGCCTTATTTAGTTTGTTTGGTGAGGTCATGTTTTCCTGGATGGTCTTGATGCTTGTGGATGTTTGTCTGTGTCTGTGCATTAAAGGGTTAGGCATTATAATCCTCTTAGTATGAGCTTGTTTGTACTCATCTTTCTTGGGAAGGCTTTCCAGGTATTGGAAAGAATGTGGGTGTTGTGATCTAAGCTGTATTGGCCTTAGGGGAAACCCTAAGCCCACTAATGCTGTAGTTCTTGCAGACTTGTAGAGGTACCACCTTGGTGGTCATGGGTAAGAATTCTCTGCATTACCAGGCAGAGACTCTTATGCTTGTCCCTTAGTTTTTTCCAAACAAATGGAGTCTCTCTGTCTCTGCTCTGAGCCACCTAGGGCTAGAGGTGGAGCGACACACAAATACCCTTGTGGCTACCATCACTGGGAGTGTATTAGTTCAGACCTGAAGGCTGCACATCACTGGGTCTCACCCATGGCCCACTGTAACCACTACCCGGATATAGCCTATGTTTGTTCAAGGCCCTGGGGCTCTACAATCAGCAGGCAGTGAAGCCAGCCTGGCTTGTGTCCTTCCTTTCAGGGTGGTGAGTTTCCCTAGGTCCTGGGCAGGTTGTGAGGTGCTGTCTGGGAGCCGGAAACTGGAGTTAAGAACCTCAGAAGTCTACCTGGTATTCTATTGTATTGTGGCTGAGCTGGCACTCAAATCACAAGATGCAGTCATTCCTACTCTTCCTTTCCCTTTCCACAGTCAGAGAAGCCTCACTCCATAGCCACTACCACCACAGGCCCAGACTACTGGTGATGTTCACTCAAGGTATAAGGGCTCTTCATTCGCTTGTAGGAAATGCTGTCTGGCCAGGGACTCAACCTTTAAAACTGAGCTCCCCTTTGGCCCAGGGCACATCCAGAAATTCCACCCGAGAGCCAAGGCATGGAACTGGGGACCCAAAGACCCTACTTGGTGCTCTATCCCTCTGTGGCTGAGCAGGGACCTAAGGTGAAAGAGAAACTTCCCTCTACTTTTTCCTCCACTTTTCTCAGGCAGAAGGAGTTTCTTGCCATATCATCCACAACTGAGAATGTGTTGAGACTCACCTAAAGTCAGCAAGTCTCAGAGTCTCACCCAAGGCCCATGGCATACTACCTGAGTTTTGCTGCTGATCGTTCAGGGGACAAACGCTCTTTAGTCAGCAGGTGGGGGTCCTGCCAGGACTGGGTCCTTCTCTTTAAGGTATGGATTCCCTTCCAGTTCAGGGAGTGTCTAGAAATGTTATCCAGGAGCTAGAGCCTGGAATAGGGGCCTCACAACTGTGCCCAATGACTTATCCTACTGTGACTGAGCTGGTATCCAAGATGCAAGATACAGTACTCTTACTCTTTCTTCTCCTGTCCTCAAATGAAGGAAAGGTGTTTCTTGTAGCCATGAATGTGCAGGTTGAGATGAGGGGAGGGGTGAGACAGCTTTCCTTTAGCCACCCCAGCTGGCATCTCAATAGGTTGCATGCCTCTCAAGTCCACTGTCTCTTAGCCCAGTTCAGCATAAGGAACTTCCCTAGCAGTTGCAGTCCTTGTGCATAGAATGCCTATTAAATTTATTTAGGACTTCTGTACATGTTAGTCTGTACAGTGGCGAGGCTTGCTGAAACTCAAGTTCTGGCCATTGGGATGGGCAATTTTCCTCTGGCTAGGGCTAGTCCAAATGTTCCCACTGTGGGCAAGCATCAGCTGACTTCAGCCCAGTTTTGCTTTCTGTTGTGACAGGGCAGCACTGAGTTCAATGTAATGTCTCACAATTGCTGCACTCTCCCTCTCCCAAGTTCACAGATTCTCTCTGTGCCATGGGGCCACTGCCTGGGGATGGGGTAGGGATGGCATTGGCAATTCAGAAATGTGTTTCCTACCTGCTTCAGTGCCTCTTTCAGCAATATATAGTTAAAACCAGGTACTGTGAGAGCTCACCTGATTTTTGGTTGTTATGAAGATGCTTTTTTATGTAGGTAGTTGTTAAATTTGGTGACCCTGAAAGGGAGATGATCAGTGGAGGCTCCTGTTTGGCCACGATGCTCCACCCCTCCTCCCTATCTAGTTTTTCTATTGTTACTTTTGGAGGAGGGAGACAACCATCATACCTTTCTAACATCTTACTAGAAAACCAATCTAGAATTCTTCTTAATTATGTTAATTTATTTTGTAATAATTTCATTACTTTGTAGATTTACTCATATTACTTTTTACGGCTAACTAAATCTTATTACCTAAACACAAAATCACTATTTTAAAATAATATAAAGTAATGAAAATAACTGAATCCTAACTCACACTGGATAACATGACAATTTCTTAGTTTTTATCTATGTTTTACCTTTTGATTCATGTGCTTGAAGTGCTATCTATCTATTCAATAATTTGCAACAGAATGACCAGAATGACTGTGTGTATATGAGAGCAGAGGGACGGAATTGTTAAATCCAGATTTCCGGACCCTTTTCACAAGTAAGGAATTCAAATTTGGGTTGAGGAGTAAGGCCCAATAATTTACATTTTTAACAAGCCTCTTCTCCCACGAAGATTTTGATTCATGTTTCATTTTGAGAACCACTCCTCTAAAAGCTCTGATACAAACATATTTATTTTCTAAAATGTTCATTCAATGCAAATGCAAAAAATGTTATTAATATCATTGTCATGATTAATTTAAAATTATTAATGAGGCTGGGTGCGGTGGCTCATGTCTATAATCCCAGCACTTTGGGAGGGTGAGGTGGGTGGATAACTTGAGACCGGGAGTTTGAGGCCAGCCTGGACAACATGGTTAAACCTTGTCTCTATTAAAAATACAAATATTAGCCAGGCATGGTGGTGCAGGCCTGTAATCTCAGCTACTCAGGAGGCTTAGGCACGAGAATAGCTTGAACTCAGGTGGCGAAGTCTGCAGTGAGCTGAGATTGTGCCACTGCACTCCAGCCGAGGTGACACAGCAAGACTTCGTCTCAAAAAAAAAAAAAAAATTAATGAATTAGACTTTAGTTTTCTTGGTTTGATTATTTGTTAATTACACTAGTTTAATCAATTGTTCATGTCAACAAACATATGATTTCAGTTTTCACTGCTTTTCATATTCCTATCCGGAAGGAAAATCTTTTATCAATGCAAGGTATGGCCCACCTGTCACCATTGCATATTGCATTGGCTTGCTAATGTCATACTTTTGAAATGATGCTATATTCAATTCTGTTTTCAGCCTTTCATTTGGTAGTTTTTTAAGGCTAAACATTTCCAAAGGACTTATACCTAGTAAGTTTTGCTTACGGTGTGCACAAGCATTATCTCCACTTGTGAAAAAGGACAATCTCAGTAATACAGATAAACACACATTTGTTATGGGAGAGGGGGTAGAGAGTGTAGAATTATATATGTACTTTAACATTTTCTCTGGGGAATCCACTTCTTTGAAGTTAGACAGCTTTTTGTTTTCATCCCTTAGAACAAAAAGTCTAATTACCTTAACTTTTCCCAGACAACTGAATTGAACAGTTCATTCCTTCTAGAGTCCCTAAGCTCATTCTTTAGGAAGGGGAAGGGCTTTCTTTAGTGATTCTATTATGGTTTTGGTATCTCTTTTGGTGGAAAAAAGTTTAAAAAGCCTAAACATTTCATCTCTCATGTAGCCTGCTAATACAAATTTATTTATTTGTGTACTTAAAAGTCTTTGTGTAATATCTGTTTTGTTCACCTTTGTACAACAACAATCCCTGGACCATAGGGAGGTATTCAGTTCAGATATCTTGTATCTCTGAGTTTGGGGTTAGAATTTTCGGAACTTTTCACTATCATTCTCATATACAATCTACAGGCAAGATATATTTTCCTTGAAATATATTCCTGCTCAGTTTTAAATATGTAGCAAGTATTATCTTAACCCAGAAACTTGTGTGCAAAACAAACTAGTGACTAATTTTCTTTCCTTCTTTTCAATCACCATAGTTTTGGCCCCAAGTCTCTTTCCCTCTAGGTTCATGGGAAATTTCCCGTGTATCTCATTGTCATTTTTACTGGGTCAGAAACCAGAGTATGAATTCAGCAAAGCATTGGGAACTGAAATCCAGAGTTGGAAAAGAGAAATTTTGAAAGCATAAGTGATTGCTGACATATGAATAAAATGTATCTCCCCAAAAGTTCAGTGAAGCATGACCTCACATATCTGAGAAAGACATCTGGCTTCAAGATGGCAAGCTAAGTATATGAGAGAGACTGAGAACAGATTAAATCTAAATGCTGTTAAAAATCGTATCCTGCATGAGTATTAAAAGTTTAAAGGAAATTATTATTCTTGAAAGAAACTTTAAAACTTCTATATTTATAGGTAAGTAACTGGAACAAAGACAAATAATAGATAGAATTTTTTTTAAAAAAAGAGAAAGAATATCATATATATAGAACACCATATTAGATGGCAGGACTAAGTTCAAATAAATAAACAATAATAATGAATTAATTTTTGTTAAATTATCTTAGCTCTTTATAGTTAAAAATCAAGCTGCATTTTATTTACTAGATCCATGCCTAGAACAAAGTGACACCAGATTGTGAAAAATAAAGAAATAGAAAAAAAAAAAGATTCTAGCAAATGCTAACGAAAAGAAAATAACTAAATTCTATTAACAATGATATTATGATCAGAATTCAAGGCACAACAATAAAAAAGATTGTCTTTAAAAGTGTCACATTTACAAAAGTGATTACATTCAAAAGGCAGGTGTGTAAGTTGGGTGTCAGAAACATAACGGGAGAAACTCATGCAACTAAAGCTAAGGAATAGCATCAGCTCAACTTGACTGAAAGAAGAATTTGAATACTCAGTCCAATTTAAATAATTAAAGGACTTGTAATCTCCAAGAGGGAAAAAAAATACAAAGTCTGACACATCAATACCCATTGTTCTTGTGTACATGATGTATGAAATACAACAAAAATTTATGAGACATGCAAAGATGCATATTTTGCTTTAGTTCTTCAGATGTGGTTTCCTTTTGTTCTTTGAGCATATTTAGGACAGTTCATTTAAAGTCTTTGTCTAGTAAATCCAATGTCAGGATACGCTCAGGGAAAGTTTCTGTCAATTGCTTTTTTCCCCCTGAATATGAGCTATACTTTCTTGTTTCTCTATGTATCTCATATTTTTTAAAAAACTGGACATTTAAAATAGGCTTGTTATTGCTGTTCACTACTAGTGTTTGTGTTATTGCTATTTCTTGTTAAATACTTTTAAATCTGTATTCTTTTAAATCTGTGGCTACAGATGTCTGCTCAGTTAGGTTAATGGTTAGCTAATGTATGACAGAAATTTCTTTAAATGCCTGAACAACAAGTCTAACAGATTTTGCCAAAAGTCTCTGTGTGATTTGTGGGCATTGCTTCATTGTCCAGGCAGACAGTTTAAAAGTCCACCTTCACCTTTACTTCTTATTTGTGCAGACCTTCAATTTCACACAGAAGTGAGAGGTTAGGCTCATCTTCCATCTTTTATGGCTATGCTTACAGCCCTACATGTGCACATGTCCTTCCAGATTCCTAGGAATATATCAGAGTTTTTCAGCCACCTATGTATATCTCGTTCCCAAGCTTTTCCTTTGAAGGTTTTGGATCTGCTTGTTTGTCCTAATAGTTATTGCCACATGAGATATTAAATAATTGTGGCTGATTGTTTTTGACAAACGGCTTCAGAGAAAAAGCTATTTACACTGGGTCAGCTCAATGTTAGATCAAATAAAGACAAGCTTTGCTAGTGGGATTGGTCAGAAAGCTCCAGAAAGGTCAAATAATGATAGTTTTCTTGCAATTAGAATTTTGAGACGATCCAACTCTATTCTTTGCCCTTTACAGGCTCCTAGGCTGTTGGTTTTCACTGTGATTTGGGAGCGATTGCTTTTCAAGGCTACCAACAGGCTAGTACAAAGGTCGTGGAACTAGGAAAGTTAAAATAGTACAAACCTCTCGATTCTTACCAGGATTCAGCCAGTAGTCTTGAATAGACACTACCAGGTTGTTGAATACCTTTGGTTAATTTCCAGTGTTCTGAAAACATTGATTTTGACAAATTTTTGCCAGTATTATAAGTGCTTTTATGGAGGAGAGGTTTGTTGGAGGTCTTTACTGAGCCATTCTTGCTGACATCCAGCAGAGTTCTTAGATTTGACACCAAAAAGCATGAGCCATAAAATAAAATTTTAAAATAGATAAATTAGGCCTCATGAAAATTAAATCTTTTCTCGCTGGAAGACTCTATTAAGAGAATGACAAGACAGGTCAAGCAGTGGGGGGCGGGGGGATATTTGCACATCACATGTCTGTTGAAGAACCTGTATCTAGAATACATGCAGAACTCTCAAACTTCAACATTAAAAAACAAACAATACCAGTAGACGGTGGACAAAAAATTTGAACTGATATTTTACCAAAGAGGATATGTAGATGAAAAATAATCACATGCAAATATGTTCAACATTGTTAGCTATTAGATAAATGAAAATTAAAACCACAGTGGGATATCACCAAACAACTATCAGAATGCTCAAATAAAAAATAGTGATAATAACAAAGGTCAGTGAAAACATGGAAAACTAGAGCTCTTATAGATCACTGGTGTGAATATAAAATGTTATGGGCACTCTGGAAAATAGTCTGGTGGTTTCCTTTAAGAATAAAAATGGACTTAACATATGACCTAGCAATTGTATTATTGTGCAAATAGGGCAAAGAAATGAAAACTTATTTTTGTACAGAAGCTTGTACATAAATGTTTCTAGCAGCTTTATAATAGTAGCTAAAACCTAGAAAATATCCAAACATCCTTCAGTAGGTGATATGGTTTGGATTTGCGTCCCTGCCCAAATCTCATGTTGAATTGTAACCCCCAAAGCTGGAGGAGGGGCCTGGTGGGAGGTGATTGGAACGTGGGGACGAATTTTCCCCTTACTGTTCTCATGATAGTGAGTTCTCATGAGATTTGGTTGTTTAAAAGTGTGTAGCACCTTCCAGTTTGCTCTGTTTGTCTTGCTCTGGCCATGTGAGACGTGCCTGCTTCACCTGCTGCCATGATTGAAAGTTTCCTGAGGTCTCTCCAACCATGCTTCCTGTACAGCCTGCAGAACCATGTGACAATTAAACCTCTTTTTTTTTTTAAATAAGTTACCCAGTTTCGGGTATTTCTTTATAGCTGTGCAAGAATGAACTAATACAATGGGTTGTGGTTAATGAAACACTACATCCATGCTATGGAATGCTATTCAGGAATAAAAAGGAGGAAACTATTAAAACATGCACTAACTCACTTTAACCTAAAAGAAATTATACTGAGTGAAAAAGCCAATCTGAAAAGAATATATACTGCACGATTCCATCATATAACATTTATGAAATAACATAATTACAGAGTGGAAAGACAAATTAATGATTGCTGGTGATTAGGATATGGAAGCAGGAGTTAATATGGCTATTAAGCAGTAGAATGGAGGAGTCTTGTGGTGATGGCACAAGGAGTCTTGTGGTGATGGTATCTTGACTGTGGTGGTGGTTACCTAAAGCTATGGATGTTACAGAATTGCATAGAGTTATGCCCCTGTCTCTGCCACACACAACTAAGTGCACACATAACTGTTGAAATCTGAATAAATACTATTCATTGTACCAATGGTGATGAAAAATTACAAATAAAGTTTCAGCCATTCAAAGCAAGCAATGTGTTAACAGAACAATGTATTATGACTGTGTTGAAGGCCATTTGATACCTACTAAATACTCATTTCTCTTCTTCTCAAGTAACCAAAACTCTGATTTTAATTCAGTCACTAGTCTGGCCAACTTTAAAAATATATATATATATATTCTTCTCAATTTTTTGGAGGTTGAGTGGCTAATGAAATGCAAAAAGAAATTGTGGATTGTAACTTCTGGGAAGACTATTGTTCCCCTACTATTCACTTTTTCATTTTTCTGGCCTCTGATGAAGATGTGAGGGCCGGATCTCTGGAGGTAATCTTGGAATTACAAGGAAAAACCAAGAGAAAACAGAGGTCTTCTTTTTTATATACTTGAATTGCTGAACCAATGTCAGCAATTGCTTTACTCTAGACTTCTGGTTATTTCAGAAATATAAGCTTTGGTGTGTTTAATCAACTATAGCCCTGTTTCTCTTACTAGTAGCTCAATGCAATTCCTAACCAAAACACTGAACAAAAAATTTATTCATGTATTGCAACAATGGATTATGAGAAATTATATCAAGACAATTATCTTTGTTAATACACTAAAGAAGAAAAGTTATATAATTATTTCAATAGCTGCTGATACATAATTTTATAAAATCTAATATCCTTTCGTGATCATAACTCTTAAATAATGAGAAATAGAAAAATACTTTCTTAATGCATTAAAAATCACCTGATAAAAACCTAGGCAAACATATTTAATAATGAAATATTAGAAACATGTCCTGTAATGTCAGAAATAAGTACAGAATATCTACTAATACTATTATTGAACAATAAGTTAGCAATTTAAGTTAAATTAGGAAAAGAAAAATTTACTTAAAGATTGAGAAGAGATGATCTGATAGTCTTCCTAGAACATTTCAGAGAATAAGTTCATAAACAATGGAACTAGTCAAAGAACTTAGCAATTTGCCTGGATAAAATTCCCCATGCAGAAATCAAATTTTTAAAATTATTCATCAGTAAAAAGGAAAAACTAAGAACCTGTTTACAGTAGCCTGGTTAAGAACAACAACAACAACAAACTAAAAAATTCAAGATGTGTATAAAGAAGGACATAACAATTCAATGCAATGCTATAAATAGACCCAAATACACAGAACTATGCTACATTTATAAATGAAAATA
Organism: Pan troglodytes; assembly: GCF_028858775.2. NCBI lineage: Eukaryota > Metazoa > Chordata > Mammalia > Primates > Hominidae > Pan > Pan troglodytes. The sequence goes on along the minus strand of NC_072415.2, from coordinate 43,271,818 downwards.
TTCAATATTATATAAACATTCATAGAGTCAGAATGAGCAAAGTTTTGGGGAGCAATGGAATTGCTTTGATTTTGGTGGTATCATTTACTTACACTTGTATTTAGATACAAGCGTATTTACTTACACTTGTATCTAAATACACAGAACTACCTGCTACATTTATAAATGAAAATATTCAATATTATAAAAACATTCATAGAGTCAGAATGAGCGAAGTTTTGGGGAGCAATGGAATTGCTTTGATTGTGGTGGTATCATTTACTTACACTTGTATTACAAGTGTATGTGTTTGTCCAAATTCAGAAGGATACACAAAAAGAGATTAATTTCCCTGTAAGTAAATGATACCCCAACATAATTTTTTAAAACTTAAGTGGGAAACATGCATCAATATGCACCAATAAAAATTGTTGCAATTGATTCAACTATAAAAAACTCTTTCTCAAATTAGTCTAATCAAGAGAATATTTGTAAAACAAAAAAAAATGTGATTTTTTTAACACTCAGCAGAAGTAAAAACAAACAAACAAACCTGACAATAAAAAGTGTCAGTAAGTATGTGGAGAGCAAGACTTTTTCCAAGTTATCTTTAGGCTATGAATACTGTATATGGATTTGCTCACTTTAGGCAGCAATTTGGAAATACAATTAAAAATAAATGTCTTGAGCCTATGACCGTGCAATTCTACTTCCAGATATGCATACTTCTGGGCAAAATAAAGTTCACTACAGCATTATTTGGATAATCAAAACATCGAAAACAAACAATGTCTTTCACAAAGGTTTAAATCAAACATGGAATGTATATTTTATGAAATACTGTCTGTGAATTAAAATACACAATCCATAGGCATTAACACAGATACTTAAAAATCACATATTGTTTACTACATAGAATGTGGTACCACCAAAATAAAAACACACTCAAGAAAAAATTTATAACAGCACACATACATATTAAATAAAGGTAAAAAAATGGAAATATGAAGAAAGGACACAATAGTAATTACCTTGGGGGAATGAAAGAGAATACTGGGATTGAGGATGGAGACCAAAGGTAATTTTAGATTTGGTTGTAACTTACTTGAAAAATGTAATAGAAAATTAGCATTATGTATAGGTTGTGCAGATAAAAATGAATTAAAAGGGTCTGGTATTTCCGTAGGTGAGTTTTGATAGTGGTACTCTATTAAAGGGCAAAAACCAATTTTGAATCATACTGGATTAATACTGAATTAATATAGATAACTTCTCAGAGATTCTATATAGGATACATTGGGGGACACCTAATGAAGAAGAAGAAGTTCATTATTTCCTTCTTAGGAGATATGAGGAGGTAAATTTGAGTTTTGAATTTGAAGGGAAAATTGGAATTTGCAAGTGAAGTGGGCCAGAGTAAGTAGAATGACCACAGGCAAGCATACCGGCAAAGGGAGCAGTATGTACAAAGGCCTCGAGTCCTGAATGGGGGTTAAAGCATAGTGTGACTGAAAAAACATGAGGATTTAGAAGGAATGGGCTCTACAGAAGCTGTAAAGAGAACAGGCTGGAGATAAAAATCTGGGGTGGATTGCGGGGCTTTTATGCAGTAGAAATGCATATGTTGTTTTCCTGGTTATTAAACTTTTCTCAAACATTTCTACATGTACTTCTTAAATTGCTAGTTTAATTTAGTCCCATTCTTAAATTGCTAGTTCAAAGCCCATGATGCCTTCCTCAACTACCCTGATTTATTTTGAGCTTTCTTTTTCAGAATGCTTCTAGCACGTACAAACTGTATCCATCATTCTGATACTTAAGTGCCTACATTCTGGAAGGTTTTTATATTGCTTCAGGTGTCTTTACTGTCCAATAAACAAATAAAACAAAACACACAAAAGAAACATACACACACACACACACACAAACACAATAATTACATTGGGTTATATATTATTCTTGTATCCTGAAATGACTGGATAGGATGTAAAGAACATGATGGATACCCGTATTTTCTAAATTGAACTGAGAAGAGATAAAGTAATAGTTTCCAGGCACTCCATTAAAAAATTAATCATCAATATAAGCAACAGAGTTACATAGAGTGGGGACACCAGGAGTAATTTATTTTGGTCCTCATTTTATTTATTAGCTCTGGTTCTCAGAAATGTAGTTTTGCTTCTTTGTGACTTTTATCATCTATAAAGTAGGGGTGATAATAACATGATTAACATTTGTTGAGTGTTTTCCGTATGTTAGAAAAATTGCTAAGTTTTTTTTAAACACATGTAACAGGTACAAATTTCACCATGACACCTACATAAAATAATGGATAGATTTCTTTAGGTTTCTAAATCAAATCAGATCTGTCTTAATCTCCTCCACCTGGCAGGGTTTATGAAAAGACATTCTCAATAGTCCCCCACTCCACAATTCTTGGGATTGATATGAGGTTTACACAAGCTAGGTTTACACAATCTGGGGAAGTTGGATTTGACTTAGTCTGTATGGGAATCATTTTATAAGTGTATTGTTCAATTTTAGAGGCCCATTCAATGCCAAGTGGCTTTGCAGCTCCTGATATTTATTCCCCTTCATCCTTTCAATGACAAATTCAGTGTCTAGCACTTTGCTGTATGCCACTAGTTCTCAATGGGAATATGGAGGATTTGGTCCTTCTGGAGACATTTGGCAATAATGGAGACAATTTTGGTTGTTGCAACTTAGAAAGGAGGTGCTAATGGCATCTAGTGGGTAGAGGCCAGGGATGCTGCGAAACATCCTAGGACGCATAGAACAGCTCCCACAAAAAAGAATTATGTGGCACAATACATCAGTAGGGTCAAGATGAGAAATTGCTCTCAGCTGCAGACTCCTGAAAATTGTGCTGATTGCTAAGAACTAAGGAGTGTGACCAAAACTCCGCTGATCCTAGTACTCCTCCACCTGCTTCAGATGCAAGACTCCAACTATGTCTTCTGTCTTCCTCAAAATGCACCAGCTGCCCTCCATTTACCCAACTTGGCAGAAATTGCAGTTTTCTTTCAAACAGCACTTTGGTTCTTTCAAAGACTCATTTGAGGTTTTTCTTAGGATGGATCTTGAAACCCAAAGAAATTGATTATTTCTGGAGCAGAGAAGCCAAGTAAACATCAGACTGGCTGTCCATACTACTACAAGAAAAACAAGGTAGGAACTAATATCTTATTAAATGATTCTGTAACATTTTCCAAAATAGAAAACTGAGCCTTGGGAGAGATAAAGCCACTTATCTAAGAACACTCAGTTTATCAAAGAGCTAGAGCCATAATTGAAACCTAATCTTAGCAGTCCAGTACTATCTTTTCTGTGATAAGTAAAGATCATATTTGACTATGAAGTTGAGAGATGCTTTAAGTCACTTTCAAAGTCACTTTATCAAGGAAAACTTAAAACAGATGGAAGATAATGCCTGTTCCCCTGTAGCACATGTTTTATTTTAAAATATTTTAGTGAAATATAATATACACACTAAAAAGTACACATGTCATATATGTACAGTTTGATGAATTATGACAAATTGAGTCTACCTATGTAACCAGTAAGCTGATCAAGAAACAGAACCTTACCAGAAGGCCCCTTGAGCTCTCTTGCAGTCTTGAATCCCTCTCTTCCATCAGTGTAACATAATTTTTCATATTTATATCCTCTGAAGGTGTCGCTCAGGAGTTCATTATAATACCAATAATACCAAATTCTATTATCTCTATATTTTGTCTTTCCCTTTCTTTCTTTCTTTCTTTCTCCCTCTCTCCATTCCCCCCTCTTTCACTTCCCCACCTCTTCCCACCGCCTTTCCTTCCTTTTATCTTCTTAACTATCATGAGTTCACTAAATATTTTCCTTCATCACCTTTAACATATTAGGGCAAATGTAAAGGAGAATAGGCCCTGAAACAGCAGAACTATTGCAGCAAATGGGAAACCCTACAAAGTTATGCCACTATCACCGTAATGCTACTTGTTTATCTAAATCCATTACTACTATGCACCTGGGTCCTAGGGAAGCAGGCATAGTGAATATTTTTTTAGAATAAGATGCCATGTGACTGGAAGAAAACCACATAGGCTGCCAAAAAACAGGAAACAGGAATGGCAGCCAGCATAAAAACAAAAATAAAAACAATCCCTCCTGGATTCTTCTTTCTCCTATGCTGCTTCTGAGTTTAACATTGAAAATCAATAAATTAGCACTTTCAAATATTCCATGGACCAATTTCCCCCTTGTGTAGTAAGGATTAGAAAATTTTTACAAATTAGCGTAATATTTGAATTATAAATTATATGAGCCACTTTTTTTTTAACAATGCGACTGAGGAATGGAAGAAATGGGAGTAACACCTGTTTTATAAATTAATTACATTGCCACAGAGCTTTATGTTAGGCAGCTGTTGTGTTTTACAGGGTGAATTCAATGAGTGGGATATCCAAATCTGGGGAATCATGAGCCATATGAAGTTGGAGATTTTCTTTCTTTCTTTTTTTTTAAAGGCAATTTTATTTCTAAGTACATTCAGTTATTCAAACTAAAGTGAAAAGCCCTGCTGAATGGAGGCCTTGCTGACTCTGCTCCAAGGACTAGAATAAAGGCATATCTGTAATTAGCACATTAATTGCTTTAGCACACGTGGTTACTACTACAGTATTTGAAAACAGCTGCAAATAGATAAAACATTCCTAGGATCTTCATCTGTCAATTTGCTCGGCATATCCCTTCTTCATAAATAATGTAAAATCTGAATCTTAGTAAAATTTTCATATATTTGCATTAGTGAAGTTCTATCACATGAAGTAATTCTATAAAAATCTGGGGAAATGACTATACTTATTAAGGTTGTGCTGAACCATACCAACAAATCAGCTGTTTTCCAGTTGATTTAGTTTGTAAGTCCATCTTAACATGGCACAATTTACTTAATGAACTGTACTGGGATTGAATGGATCATTAAAATAGCCCAAAACTGCCCAAATTCGGATTTTAGGTCTTCTCTTATATGTAGTGGAAGGCGAAGTTTGTTGTTCATTTTTTTCTGCAAAATTTAAAAATATCTATCATCTTGGAGCACAATAATTTTTCTAAATATTTTTACGAAATAGAAATGATTCTACTTTACAATTATTAATCAATCTTATTGAATGTTATTGTATAGTATTTTTGTGTTCTGACTGGAATTTTAATTAGCCACTCAATTGCTGGCTTGATATTGGACAAAATTCAATAGTTACTCTTGTTATTCTTAGAAGAAACAAAATGTTTTCTCATAGCTTATAGGTACTTCATCACACAATCACTTCTGTTTTTAAATAACGATTTCATTCAAAACAATACTTATTTCCTGAAATAATTTTTTGGTTCTCAGCTTGTAATACATACATATTTCAAGGACAGTTATCAATGTATTACATTTAAAGTAATGTAATTTAAGTTCAGGTTTTCAAGGGGATATACTATAGTCTCTAACGAGGTCTTTCTGAGGCCAAAATTGAGATTCTGTATAGGATAGTATTTGAGAGAGTTTAAAATTAATGCTAATGCTCCATATTTGTCCTGTGGCTTTGGCTGCTCTCCCAGCTCAGACTACGATTTAACAAGCATGGGATCTGTCTTTACCACCTCACAGATGGAATTAATCTTTCCAGTTAACCAGCAAGTGACATAGGAAGACCCTGAAAAAATGGGACAAATATACAAATGCTGGGTTTGGGAAAGGCCATCAGAAAAACCCCTGAACCTGTGGCCTGGCCTGAGTTGGGAAAGGGAGGAAGAGGCACGTGAATGTGGGTCTCTTAGTAGTTAGAGACGGTACATGTAACATTCTAGTTTAACGCATTTCCTAGTTTTGCCTGAAGATGGTAAGAGAAAATGGTTCCCCATGATACACTGTATGAATACACTGAGCAGTACCTAACAAAATATCTTGTCTAGGAATTATTCATAGAATGGGTTTTTAATAAATACTTGATTGAGGAATGAAGAAAACAAGAGTGTAAAACTCATACACGTTTGGATTTTCCTAAATAAAATGCTTTGAGAAATGTTGTCATTGTTTTGTCCTCTCTATCATGTTGGATATGTTTGATTTGAATAATAAGTTATTTTTTGAATGCTTTAAATCAGAGTGAATTAGTTTAGTATATATTCTAATTATTTATCTCTATCCATTTTCCAAATAGTACTGATTTAACTGAAATTTATAGCAGTGTATGCGTGTGAATTCTAACCATCCAATTCCTTAATTCATTCTGTTAACAAATGTGACTATTGCTTGCATTAAATGGTAATAACTCTTTTACATGTCTAGCAGTTTATTGCTTATATTGAAAGGAAAACCCTGAAGGAGTTTCACTTTTCTTTTTTTCTGTTTTTTGGCATTTGTCAGTGTACAAAAATAGAAGCTCTTTCTGTTTTATTTGAATAATAACCTTCTCATTTTGTGTTTCATGAATATTTTTCTCATAATCTTTATTAAACAAATTTCCATGTTAAGATTTAGTTTAGTTATTTTGCTTACATCTCATGGTCTTTTTAAGACTTCTTTTTTGAAAATGCATTTAGCTCAGCAAAGTTAATGAAAGAATGCATTACAGGCATTTTCAGAAACATTTGTAAATCATGAGATATGATGAAAATATGTTGCACAAATACATATTCATGATTAATTTAATGACATGACAAGCTAGCTCAAATGAAATACCTATGTATTATGAATAATTAACACTGTTACTCTATTAAAAATACAAATTTAACGAAAATAGTTTCTAGCCCGGATTCATGGTGAGTAAATTACTATGCTATAGCAATTTTTGTTGAACTTTAAGCTATTTTTCTGCCTGGACATCTAGGAAGAAATGAAATTTTTATGAGAAAGTTATCCCCAGAATATAAATCTGCCCACTGCCTTTATACCCCTTTACAGCTCTTAAAGTAGGCTGTCATCAAAACAGCCCAGCCTTGACATAGCTGGAACACAGTGTGAGAGCATCCTCCCCTATGGCATCCAGTAGGATGTTATTGCTGAAATCAAGCAGGTGGTGGCACTCTCCTCCACTAAACTCTCCAATATGACCCATCAGGCTTATTCCAGAAGGATGTTTTGTCAGCAGGAATGGGTAGGAAAAGGATTACAGGAAGGGCTGTTTCTTGGCAGGATTTCACTTGAGTTACACTAAAACAAGGATCTGTTATTTTTCTCTTATTCTGAATCTCTGCTGTAGGATCCTCTTAAAATTCTTTCCTAAGTAATTCACACGCCTCTAGATTGTGGTTCTAACAAATTGGACATGGCATTACTGTGTTCCTTTCTCCCTCTTTCTTCTTTTATGACAGCAAATCTCACCTCTTTTTAAGAACGTGAAGCCCACTTGGTTTTAATAATATGCTGCTCTGTGCTTCAACAAAGAAGATCTGTGTTGCTTTTGCTTTTATACATGTATTGCAAAAATCTTCTTTATTGTTTCCTCCTCTCTCTTTCTTGTATCTTTCCTTCCTTCCTTTATTCCCCATTTTCTCTTAAAAGCATTTTTGCTGTATGCCCAATAATGACCACCTAAATATTTCTACTTCCTAATTCCTAGAACTGTGAATGTTGCCATATATGGCAAAAGGGTCTTTATAGATGTGACTAAATAAAGATGCTTGAGATGGGGAGATAATCCTCGATTGTACCGATGGGCCCATTATAATCAAAACAGTCCTTATAAGAAGCAGGCAGAGGGAGTCAAAGTCATAGGAATAGGTGGTATGATGCTGGAAACAGGGACTGGGGTGAAGTGCTTTGAAGATGGAGGAAGGTGGCCACAAGCCAAGGAACACAGGCAACCACTAGAAGATGAGAAAGGCAAAGAAATGGATTCTGTCCTCGGAGCCTCCAGAAGGAATCAGCTTTGCTGACACCTTCGCCGGTGAAATGGATTTTAGACTTCTAATCTCCAGAGCAATAGGCAAATGAATTTGTGTTATATTAAACCACTAAGGTTGTACAAATTTGTTACAGGAGTAGTATTAACTTCATATGACTTTCAAAAAGAAAACTAAGTCTAGGCCAGGCTCAATGGCTCATGCTTGTAATCCCAGCACTTTGGGAGGCCAAGTCAGATGAATCACTTGAGGTCAGGAGTTTGAGACCAGCCTGGCCAACATGTCGAAACCCCATCTCTACTAAAAATACAAAAATTAGCTGGGTGTGGTGGAGGGTGCCTGTAGCCCCAGCTACTTGGGAGGAGGCTGAGGCAGGAGAATCACTTGAACCCAGGAGGCAGAGGGGCGAAGGTTGAAGTGAGCCGAGATCTCATCATCGCACTCCAGCTTGGGCAAGAGAGCAAGACTCCATATTAAAAAAAAAAAAAGTCTTATCAAGAAAATCAAGAACCTGGTATTATTACACATATTGTTTAGAAAACAAAACTATTAAATAGAGACTAAACATTGAGCACTGAGTGAAAAATTTCCTGCCAAGCAGAAAGTTCAACTGGGCACAGAGTCTAGGTCAGCTGTTAGGTGGAGGTCAGTGGAGAACAAGGTAGAATTATAAAGGCAAAATACTGTGAACTGTTTCTGTCCCATGTTAGGAAAGCAACATCTCTGAGTGAGGTTGACTGGCTGTGGGACCATGAGGGGCCATCCATGCAAGCCCTGGACTGGCTAGCAGTGATCTAATGGGACTGTGTTGACCTGACTAGTGATGACAGCCTCCAGCTGCCACGTGACATGCTGTTTTAGTCCGTTTAGTGTTGCTATAACTGAAGACCTGAGGCTGGGTAATTTACAAATAAAGGAAGTTTATTTTGCTCACAATTTTGGTGGCTTGAAAGTCAAAGATCAGGTGGCCAGATCTGGTTGGCTCCTGATGAGGGCCATGTGTGGCATCACAACGTGGCTGAGAAGCAGACAGTCAAACAGGTGTGTGCAAAGAGAACAAACACGAGAGGCAGCCTTGCTTTATAACAACCCACTCTCATGGGAACTAAGAACTCATGCCGGCAAATGGCATTAATCTGTTCATGAGGGCCCAACCCCGTGATCCAAACACCTCCCACTAAGCCCACCTCCTAGCACTGCCGTAATGGGAATCAAATTTCAACATGAGTTTTGGTGGGGACAAACTCAAACCATAGCACATGCCCCAACTGGGATTGTGTCATCCACTCAGGTCTGCACTGGGATTAGTAATGTAAGTGGCAGGTCGGGGTTTATGGACAGAGTAGAAAGGAGGAGAGCCATACATAAAATGTTAGTAACTGCATTGGAAAGGAAGAGATAAAATAGGGGGAGGGAAGTAAAACTAAAAGTCATAACAAAATGTAACAGCTGACACTTATGAAATACTATCAGCTAGGGATGTTTAAATTTTCAGCATTATTAAATCATTTATTACTTAAACCCTATAAGCAATAGTGGGGAAGGGGTTACTATAATTATGCTATTTTACACTAGGGAACCTTGGGTCCCGACAGATTTTATAACTTGGTTAAGGTTACATGGCCTGTGGCCAAACCAGGTCCAAATTCAGGTCCTCCTAACTCCAAACTGAGCTCTTTTTCTGCTACCTGTTGAACAGAACTTTCTTTGAATTCGTGTATTGTCTCAGTTCATTCTATCTTTTTAATTTGTTGACTGTGTGACATTTACCACTACTGCCATTAAAAATAGCTATGATCACAGTTCTGTGGGACTTAAATGATTACAAATGAAACTTCACATCAATACTCAGTTCTATTTCCTGTATCACAAGGTTTCCTTCTTAACCTGTCCTATATAAATTGTTGAAAGAATGTAAGCTCAACATAAACATGTTAAGTCTTGCTTCCTTTCTACAGTATTTGTAACATAAAATTCATGAGGCTATATCTATCTTTGGTGCCAAAGCCCAAGGTTAAAAATAACAGAATCCATCGTTATTTATCTTTGTTTTTGTCATCAAATCCAAAGTTTATGCATTTGCTTAAAAGGTCATAGTTGTGATGATTTACATTTTTAGTAAGTCTAAGACATATATTATGTTTTATCTTATCATAAAATATTTTCCAGACAAGCATAGACTGTATCTGATGGATAAGCCACATATATACTTAGGGTACTTAGAGAGTGATACCTTTTTTTTTCTGTTTCTTCTTTCCTATATAAGGAAGAGATATTCTGAGATAATGGTAACATCATGTCATTATCAAGACAAAGAAGGAATTAGAGATATTATTCAGCATGATAATAAAAAAAGATAGACAAGGAGGAGCCCATCTTCATAAGATAAAATGTCTAACTGTATAACAGATGCACTAGTCATAAAAGTCAAAGCCTCCCCCATAATGACTGACTACTATAAAAATCACGTTTCCAAACAGAAAGGAACAAAGATGATACAGGGACGCAGAGCTTATAGGATGAAAAGAGAGGAGAAAGGTATTCCCTTGAAGGGAAGTGACTCTAGTGAGAGACACAGCCTATTGGTACAGACAACAAGCATAGGTTGAAGAACTTTCACACTTTGATAAAGTAGATTATACATTGAAATGAACAAAAGAGAAATATCAGACCTTCCACATACTTCCCCCACTCATAGATTCCATTTATTTTGGAAAATAATGCAAAACTGAAGAGAAGGCATATTTTGTGCATATTCTGGACTATCTGTTGGCTTGACTATTAAAGCTTTCTTTTTCTGACTGTATTCACTATATTGTCTTCATTATTAAGAGTGGTTCCTGTGATGATGTGTAGATACAGAGCCAAGTACTTTGTTATGGGAGGAGGTTCAAGGGAGCATTGCTCTGATGATCAAAAAAGCTCCCACTTTTAGAAGAGCAGCCAAAACAGAATCACAGTTAACCTAAACTAAGATTAAGCCAAGGTTCTGGGGTGATTGTGGCAACTATTTCTTGTGGCTGATGACTAGCAGAAAATATGGAAATGATTTAGTAGGCATCTGAGCAGATTCTGGAAACTTTGGAATGTATGTACACATCAGTGACTCCTCCTCTATTTTCTTTTATAATTGAACAAAACAGTTTATTAAAGTTAATGCAGCAAGGAGAAAACTGTCTTGGTAATTTTATTAATATCTAAAAAGAACGAAACTATGAAAGGGTATTTACTTTTAGGGTTTTTAGGGTCATAGTTTGGTAACTTTTTTAGCTTAACTTTTGATTTTGAGATGAGTATAGATTTACATATTGTTATAAGATATAATACAAAGATCTGATATATCCTTTACCCAGTTTCCCCCAATGATAATAACTTATAGAATGATAGTATATTATCACAACCAGGAGAATGGCATTGATACAATGCACAGACGTCATTCAGACATACGAAGTTTTACTTGTATTCGTTTGTGTGTTTGTGTTCATGTATTTATTTCTATGCAGTTTTATCACATGTGTAGTTCCTATATCTGCCACCAAAGTCAAGATACAGAACATTTCCAACACCACAAGCATACTTCTTGCTGCCTTTTTATAACAACACACACTTTCTCCCTACACCACTTTACCACCACTTGGAGTCAAATGTGGAAAATGTGTTCTTATTTAGTTCCCTTTACTTTCTCTACTTTTAAATATCATTATCCTGAATATATCAGATGGTGTTATAGTTTACATTTCAGTAATTATATATGATTTATAAAACTCATAAGAAGGATCACCTATTGTATAGACCTATATTGTCCCTCTTTCCATTGTTCCTGCTGTTACTCCAAGATTTCTTCTTTTATCATTTCCTTTCTTTTTGAAGATCATCCTTTTGCTATTATTTAAGGATACTTCTGCAAGTGGCAAATTCTTTTAGTCTTTCTTTGTCTGACAATGTCTTTATTTCCTCTTCATTCCTGAAGAGTAGTTTTGCTAAACATGGAACTCATGGTTAACAGCTCCTTTTTGTCAGCGCTTGATAAATGTAGTGTGACTTCCTTACGGCCTTCCCGTTTCACATGAGAAATCCACTGACAACGGAAGGGGTGTTCTTTCGTAGATAAGGTGTCATTTTTATCTGGATACTTCCCAGATTTTTTTCTTTGTTTTTAGCTTTTGGCAAATTTGGTTATGCTTTGTCTTCATGTGGATTTCTTTTGATTCATCATATTTAGGATTTGTTCAGCTTCTCAAATGTGTAGGTTTATATCTACTGGCAAATTTGGGACATTTTCAGCTATTTTCAAAAATATATTCTTTTAACCTCTCTCACCTTCTCCTCTTTTTCTGGGACTCCAGTGATACAAATGTTATGTGTCTTGTTATTGTCCCTCACTACCTGAGGCTCTGCTGATATTGCCTGTGTTGTTTAGATATGATAAATTCTATGGTGCTACCCTCAAATTCACCGATTCTATTCTCTGTCATTTTCATTCTACTGTTGAGCCTACCCAGCTAGATTTTTATTGCTGTTATTGTATTTTCCAGTTCTACAATTTTCCTTTTTAGATAATTTTTTTGTAAAAGTTATCTATTTTTAAAATTTGCTCCAGATAATTTGTAGTTTTTTGTTGAAAGCTTTTTATGATGGCCATTCTAAAAGCCTTGTCAGATAGCATCAACATCTAATTCACCTGAGACTTGATGTGAGTTAATTGTATTTCTGATTCAAGTTGTGATTTTTCTGATTCTTTGTAGGACAGCTGATTTTTTATTGTATTCTGGGTATTTTGGCTATTATGTGAGCAGACTGGCCCATTTAAGTATTTTATTTTGACAACTACTCACTGTTTAGGGTTAGCATGTAGGTCCTGGCTTAACTTATTGGGCTGTAGACTCAAAAGAAGTTTAATTTCAGAGCCTTTGCAGTGCTATTTTGGTCTGCTTGGTTTATCTGGTGTTGCAGAGGCTCTGATTGTCTCTGCTGGTGCTGCTTGAGGGTTTAGAAAGAGTTTCCACAGAGTAGGCTGCCTGGTACCTTCCCACAAAAGATGCACTTCCTGGGTTGGGTGCTTTTTGTTGAGGAGTCTTCCTTGCCTTCACCAGCTCCTACGCCACCCTGCTCCCCCAGTATGTTTTACTGGGGAGAGGATTCTTGGGCCAATCAGGAAAGAGAGCCCTTTCTAGGCTAGGCACTTGCTGCTGTGGGACTCCCCTTCCTGTGAGAGATGGAGAGCATGTCCCAAAACTAGTGCTTGTTGTGGCAGGATCCCCTTGCTAGTGCTGCCTGACTATTCAGTGTCTCTTGGTCAGTGAAGGTAATCTCAGGGCAAGAGCATGATTCTCTGTCTGCTTATTGTCATCACGCCTCTCTATCCATCACCTTTGCCAATGGTATTGGGCTTGCCTGGTGTTGTTGTTGGCTTGATTTGGGAGAGAAATGATCCTCTCTGGGCCATCTTTTGCTGTAAGGTTGAGCATCAGGAAATGTTGGAATTGGGTTGCCTTTTTCTGTTGGGTAGTGTCTTAGTATAGTCAGGCTTAAATGAAAGACATTTGTTTCTCACAATTATAGAGGCTAAGTTTGAATTCAGAGTATCATCATTGTTGAATTCTGGTGGGGGCTCTTTTCCCGGTTTGAAGATGACCATCTTCTCATTATATCATCACACTGGGAAGAGAGAGATTGATCTTGTGTTTCTTCCTTTTATATAAGACAATTAATCCCATCATAAGGGATCTACCCTTATGACCTAATCTAACCTTGAAAATCTCCCAAGGCTGAACCTCTAAATACCATTGCACTGGGGATTAGAGTTTCAACATATGAATTTGTGGGGGCACAAAGATTCAGTCCATAACAAGTGAGGATTCGTGTGGCACCCTTCTGCTGAGTTGTTCTTCAAGTCCAATAGTTCCTAACCAGTTTGTTTTCCTCTTTTCACCTTTCAAAGTTATTTTGTGGTTGCCTTGTGTAATTTTCAGAGTTTATCATTGTACTAAGTGAAGAGGAACAGAGAAAAACAAATCTATGCCACATCCAATTCTCTCTTTCTTAATCACTCTCTGGAGAAATATCACAACCAGTTCAGGAATCTGGCTTAGTCTATTAGTTTACACGAAGCTGTCAGATCTAGGTGGGAAGGCAGAGGTGGGACTTAGTTTTTCCTGTAACTGGCCTGAGATCAGGAGCCAGTGAAGAGGAAAAACAAATAGGAAAATTTATTTCCTTTCCCTACAAACCAAATTTTCTTTTATTTGCCTGAAGTTTTCCTACAGCTATAGGGTATGCTCAGTCCATTAATTAGGCAAATAGGAAGTACATTTTATTGTGTGTAAATCATACTTCAGTAAAGCTGATTACAAAAAATAGACCCAAGGATAAAATCCGATTAAACTACTTTTAATACATCAGAAACTATTTAAAATCTATCTTTGAAAGATGTATCTTTAAAGCTTGTCTTGAGAAGAATTATGGCTATGGTTTTCATTTCATTGAGGGAAATTTAATGTGAAAATAATCTAAAACATAGAGAGCCTACAAACCTTTTTAGGAGATTGTACTAGCAAGAAGGCTACCAACTTGGATTAAAATGGACTTTGGTTGCTCAAATTCAAAAAGGTGTCCCTGACCCACAATATTTTACAGTTAAAAGGCAGGCTATGAAAGCTAATCATCTGCAATTGTCCATAGGAAGGAGGGATGTCTCAGAAGACTGAGTAAATAGTAAAGGGTCCAAACTAAGACATAGATAATGGAGCCATTCCTAGGAGCATAACGAGGACTTAATCAAGGCACATTCCGATCTCCAGAGTAAGAGAAACTTGCGACATTTTCCCTGGTGGATTTCAGAATTGTTATGGGCCAGGGACTGCTTATTATCTCTGATTCCCCATCCCTCCCCACCCCCTTTTGGGGTAGGACTCTTACATTTTTTAATTTTTATTTTTGTTAATTTTTAATTCATACATAATGATTGTATATATTTCTGGGGTTCATTCCTCCCTTTTTGAAAGGAGACACTTGTAGCTATCCCATCCCTATCTTATTATTGCATTTTGGATGTGAATGGTCAGATAACTTATCTTTTTACTGCATAGATCTCCCCAAGAGCAACATCCAGGGAGTCACATTCAGATCTGATGCAGATCATGACATTCTGAGCTTCAAGGCTGATGCCCTAACAGGAAGAGACACTGGGGATCCTGGATTGAGGATACTGTTTTGCAAATGGGAGAGACATGAAATTTACAATTAGAGGGAATATTGTAGTAGAATTTTAAAAAATGACCAAACATTCTTTATCTTCCATCATAGGTGGGATTGATTTTTCCACCCTATGGATTTGCACTGGACATGTGACAAGCTGTGGCCAATGGGTCCTTAGCAAACAAGGCCAACAGAGGCTTGAAAGGCATTTGTTCTTTGGAGCTGTGGTCCTCCAACACCAGTTTCCAATAACAGATTCTTGACACCCACACTCCCCCTGTCCCACCCTTTGAGCCTCCACTGGCAGCATGATTTTTTCTAATGGTTGGTTTAAGGCAATTTAGGCTTTCTCTATCATGACCAGCAAAATCCATTCTGTCTTCGCCTCGGCTTTGTTTTAAAGCCTTTCCCACATTGTTATGCATCTGTGCATAATGTAGCACCCCATTTCCAGCTATCAAATCTTTATTAGTTATCTATACTCATTTAACAATTTACCTCAAAACATAGCAGCTATAAAAAATATACAGAAATCCAGGCATGCCTTAGACAGGTTCTCAGCTTCATGGCCTCTAGCAATGCTGGAATCAAGGTGTTGGCCTGAGATTTAAGTCCCCTTTAGAGGTTCTACTGGGGAAGGATCCACTTCCAAGCCCAAGTGATCATTTGTAGAATTCAGTTATTTGTGCACTCTACTACTGAGAGCCTCAGCTTTTCTCTAGTGTTTGTCTGGGGGTCTCCCTAAGTTCCTTGCCATGTAGGTCTTTAAAGCATGACAGTGGCTGGGCGTGGTAGCTCACGCATGTAATCCCAGCACTTTGGGAGGCTGAGGCTGGTGGATCACCTGAAGTCAGGAGTTCAAAACCAGCCTGACCAACATGGAGAAACCCCATCTCTACTAAAAATACAAAATTAGCTGGGTATGGTGGTGCATGCCTGTAATCCCAGCTACTCAGGAGGCTGAGGCAGGAGAAGCACTTGAACCCAGGAGGTGGAGGTTGAAATGAGCTGAGGTTGGGCCATTGCACTCCAGCCTGGGCGACAAGAGTGAAACTCCGTTTCAAAACAAAAACAAAAACAAAACAAAACCATGACAGCTTGCTTCATCAAAGTATGTAACCTGAGAGGGCAATAGAAAGAGTCGAAAAGGAAGTTACAATCTTTCGTCAACTAATTATAAAAATGTTGTGGAATTCTATTGGTTAGAAGCAAGTTACTAGGTGTAGCCTACACTGAAAAGGAGAATATCACACAAGCGTACAAAATCCAGGATGTTGAGATCATTGAGGGTTGTCTTAGAAGTATACCTATCACAAGGAGTCAGGAGAAAGATAGGTTGGGGTAATTTTATTTTTCTTTTTCCTTTCTGCTTTGAGACTCATTTCTGGCAGTTGCTGTATCTCTACTGATGGGCTGCCACTACTCCATAGTTCCAGTAACATAATTTCACCCCCTTTCCCCTTCAAACCAATGGGTGGAAATGTTTTCCTGTCATTGGTAATTTCTGGTTGCTTCAACACTTCCTCTCTCTTTCCCTTAATCCAATCCTTCTGCTACAGGTGTTTCATTCATTGAAGACTTTCCTTCTAAACCCATCTGAGTTTACTTTTGTTTTTGGCTGGGATCCTGACTCATGAAGTTGGTTTTTGCTATGAAAAAATATTTGTTTTAATGGGGTAAAACTTGTCTATTTTAATTACTGCTTTTCTTTTCGTTGTCGTACTTTGAAAGGCTTTCCCTTCTTTCAGGTAAAGAAGATGTAGTAAAAATTGTTACTCTCCCTGTTTATCTCTAAAGTGTTTATGGTTGCATTTATTGTACATTTAAATCTTAGTTCTACTGGAAATATATAAGCAGTGAAGTTATCTTATCTGAATACTACCCATTTATTGCACATTATTTATTTAATAATATTTATTTTTCCCAATGAGAAATGTCACCCATACTACATATTAAATTCATATATATATATATTTATTTCAATTTTAAATTATCTCTATGTCATTTAACATACATTAGACCACACAAAGTGGAAATATATTTAATTTGTTCAGTGAAGCTGATATAATTTTAATTATCCAAAGTTGTCCTAACAAAGCAAGACACTTTTTTCATTCTGAATAAATTTGCAAAAATCTCATATAAAGTGTTTGCAAATTGAAACTAGAACAGTGCTTTTAAAAAAATTAGGATAAAGCAGGACTTATTCTGGGAATACAATATCAATAAATCTTCTCATTAACATTTATAATTACAATGTGTTTTAATTATATCGTGACATACTGAAAAGATGTTTGATATAATACTGCAATAACTTTTAAGAAAATCTTAAAATAGGAATAAAAAAATCTAAGTTAACAAAGAGCATATTCAAAAAATCGCTAACAAACTAAATTCTGAAGATCAGAATATTCAGGAAGACTCACTATTACTTCTGTGACTCAATATTGTTGGTGGTCCTTGCTAATGCAGTGAGAGAGGAAAATTCACATGACAGGAGACAAAACTATCTTCAGCTGTTGGTAGTCTAATTCTATACCTTAAAAAAACAACAGATTAATAAAATCTCCTAGAATTAATTTTGTTTAAAGTTTGCTGGACCGGGTATGGTGGCTTACACCTGTAATCTCAGCACTTTGGGAGGCTGAGGCAGGATAATTGCTTGAGTCCAGGAGTTTAAGGCTGCAGTGAGCTACGATCAGGCCACTGCACTCCAGCCTGGGTTACATAAAGATCAATATGATTTCTCTGTACAACCAATAAACACAAAGGGATGCAAAGGATAAAAGTAATTCATGCACCATTGGAGTAAAAGCTATAAAATATGTTGAAGAAATTTAAGGAGGGTTGTGTAGGACATATACTAAGTTTTTCATAAAATACAATTGAGCAGCATGAAGCAGGACCTGAAAAATTGGATATGTAAATTTAATAAATTTTTAAATAGAAAACCTACAAATGTTATGGAATTTTTGAATGGAGAAAACAATCTCAAATTTCATATTAAAAAAACTAAATATTTGGGAATTGCCAAAAGTAATGAAGAAAATAGGGAGGGAGGACTGGTTTAATGGAATTAAAAATTGGTCACAAAACCACTACACTGCAAATAGCATAATTTTTACCAAAGAATAGCCATAAATATATATAAATAGTAATCTAATGTATGACAAAGATGACATTTTAATTTACTGGAAAATAACGTTTAGTCAGTAAACTGTGGTATCACAATTGGCCACCCATGTGAATATACATCAGTCAAATCCTCTGTCCCACACTGTATTCAAACAAATATTCCAGATGGGTGAAGGATTCAAATAAAAATTAGATTATTATACAATTAATTTAATAAATGCAGTGAATTTATTATTTAATAAATACAAGCTAATAAACATATAATTTATTATATCATAAAGACAATTTAATAAATATGTATAATTTGTTGTATAATAAATACAACCTATTTATTATACAATAAAATTATAATCAAGTTTAAGAAAACATTTGTATAAATTTGGTTAAAGGTAACATTCCCTAGCAAAACTGGAAATCCAGAAGCTATATTAAAAGAAAGATAAACTTGTCAGAGGAGATAAGGACAGTCAATTTAGGTATGAAAAAGCTACCATAAAAAAGCCAAAAGACTAGTAATAAACTAGGGAAAAATTACATCTCATGTATGTAATATTACTAATATTCCAACAGATTTTATATGTAAGATAAGAAAATATCCTACAATTTGTTGGGAAAATAGAGGCTACAAATTAGCAATTCACAGATAGGGAAATGCAATGGCACAAATATATGAGAGCTGCTCACCCTCAAAATTAGTTAGAAAAATTTTAATAAAAGCAAAATGAAATAACAATTTCACCCTTCGCACTGGCCATGATTTAAAGGAACAATAAAAGAAAACAAATACACTCATACATTGCTGATGGCAAAGTGAAACTTTTCAGAAAGTAATTTCATAAAACTTGATTAAATGCTTTGAATCAAATGAACTACTTTGGGAATCTCTCCTATAAAAATAAAGGTGCATGTGCAAGCGTGCACACACACACACAATTAAAATAAAAGTGCGCGTGCACATACACATACAGAAGAATAATTGTATAAGGACACTTATGGCACTATTTTTAGTAGTAAATGTTTGAAAAAACTGAATATGAAATATTATCTAGAATATGAAATACACAATTTTTTTAAAGAGTGAGATACATTTATGTTCATTGGCTGAAGGGAAGTTCTTGTTGTATTGTTAAGCAAAAAAGGCAAGTGGTGGATGGTATGATTCCATTCTGGTAAAAACCAATGAGCAACAATAATGCACAAAAAATGTGTGTGTGTGTGTATGTGGAAAAGTTGGTGAAGAAACATACTAGGCATTTACTATCTGAGTCTGGGTGGGGATTGCTGTGGTTTGAATATCCTCTCCAAAACTCATGTTGAAATTTTATTTTCATTGTAAAAGTGTTGAGAGTTGGGACCATTGAGGTGTGGTTGGGCCATAGGACTCTACCTTCATGAATAGATTAATGTAGTTATTGTGAGAATGGGTTGCTATAATAACGAGTTTAGCCTCTCTTACTCTCGCCTTGTCTTTCTCTTCTGCCTTCTGCCTTGGGATGACTCAGCACAAAGGCCCCTACCAGATGATGGTTCTTTGATATTGGACTTCCTAGCCTCCAGAACTGTGAGAAGTAAGTTTCTTTTTAAAATAAATTACCAGTCTGTGGTATTCTATTATAACAACAGCAAAATAGACTAAGACAAGGATGTACATTGAGTACACATAGGCACAAAGAGGGGAATAGAATAGTCCCCAGTACTGGGGACTACTTGAGTACTTGAGGGTGGGAGGAGGGTAAGGGTCAAAAAACTACCTCTCCAGTACCATGCTCACTGCCTGGGTGATGAAATTATTTGTCCACCAAACCCCAGCAGCAACTAATTTGCCCATGTAACAAACCTGCACAAGTACCCCTTGAACCTAAAACAAAAGTGGAAAGAGGAAAAAAAAAAAAGAGGTGGGGGGATGAAATAAGCACACACTCAGTTGAGGAGATGGACAGAGCACTCCTAGGCAATTATTTTCCTGTATTGACTATTATTTGATCCTTTGCTGCTGTTAGAATTTTCCACTTTCCTTGTATTTTTAAAACCAGTGTAGTACCTGGTGTTGAGCATTCAAGTGTAGAAATCCAGAACCATCTTGCTTTGTTCTACATGGTCTAATAGCTTCAAGTGTTTTATGATACATATTTCTTTTCCCTCTGCTGAAATCATGGTTTGCTTTAAACTCTCCCCAGGCCTCGGATTTTGAGTCTGCTTAACTCTATTTCATTACTATTGCTTCCATTTTATATCCCCTGCTCAGAGAATCCATGAATAGCTTTATAATTAATATATAGATTCAACTTTGACTCTGGGGCCATTTAAAGAGAACAGTCTCTTTTCCACTGATAATGTTTACAATTTTAACTTCCTTAATTAGCTGCCACCAGGTCTACCCTTATGTCTCATGGTATATGCCTGTCTATATCCACAGGTATATATAAAAAGTCATAATTGTGCCTTACTTTTTGGTTCTGGGAATTCATTAAGACTTTAATTAAGGTATTCATTAAGACCTATGATCAATGACAAAATTGTTTAAGCACTGGATTTTGGAGGTTCTTCACATATCTAGTTCAGTAGTTTTCTTCTGATTTACCTTGTTTTCATTTGATATTTTCATTTTGAAAATTCTACATTGTTAGTTATTTGTAAACTTAAGAAATAATGTTGCTAATAATTATCTATTGTCCACGCCCTGAAACTGTGATGAATATGTGCCTAAACAAGTGATTGGCAGAGCCAGGGAAATTGCTTCCTCCATTAGTGGAAAGATATCAGACCTGAGTAACATATGTCACCACAATTCTGGACATATTTGTTCATGTCTTTGATAAATATTTATTGAGTGTTTATTAGGTGACAAACATTGTCCTAGCAGCTAAGATGCTGTAGTGAATGAAAAGGGTAAAAATACCTGCTTTCATGGAACTTGAGTAGGGAAAGGCAGACAGTAATAAAAATCCATAAGTGAAATAGATAGACCACTGTACATTTTTAAGATGCCTAGTGAAAAATATGACACAAAAGGATAGGTGGTATCAGGAGATATAACATGGTTGAAATTCCAAATATAGTGGCCATGGGAATCTTAATAATAAGGTGGCATTTGAGCAAAAACTAAACTAAAAAGAGAAATTGATTATGCATATACCTACAGGGAGAGTGTTCCGTGCAGAGGGAACAGCCAATGCAAAGGGTCAGAGGTGGGAGCAGCCCTGTTGCACTGGGGAAACAGAAGAACAATATCAACTTGGGTACAGCGGAAGAAGCAAAGTGAACAGATGAGTTCAGGAAGACTTGGGAGGATCATATAGGGGACAACAGGCCATTATATGTGATTTTCATAGAGAAAGGACAGAGCTAAATTACCATTTAAAATTACTGAAAGTGCTATATTGAGAATCAAATGAAGATGGCCAAAGACAAAACCAGGGAGCAGGCTCAACGAAGAGGCTATTGCAATAAGCCACTTGAGAGAAGATGGTGGCTTGAATGGTAGCAATAGTAGAGGTGATGATAACTGGTCAAAATCTGTAGAAGTCTTTAAGGCAGATCTCTCAGGATTTATTGATGGCTTGGATGTGTCACATGAAGGAGAGGAATAAAAGACAACCACAAGAATTTTCACCTGAGAACTGACAGAAAGATTTGGCATTATCTAACATGGGGAAACTGGGAGAAGCAGATTTCAGAGGAAGATTAGAGTTCAATTTTGGCCATGGTAAAATTGAAAAATTAATTATACAATTAAATGAAAATGTAAAGTAAGCAGTTGGATGAGCCTGCAGTACAGAAAAGACACTTGGAGATTAAGGATGAGAGGAAATGTTTGAGGTTTGAGGAGAAAGGAAAAGATAAAATAATTGCATAGGAGATTGGGGGAATAAATGCAATTGAAGAATATGGAATGATTGTAGGTTAGCATTAAAAGCAGATTTGAAGTTAATGATTATAAATTTATTGTGAGACAGCATTATTTAAAACTTTCCTCAAGCAGGTATACAGGTAGGAAATAGGTACTAAGCTGGATTTTAGAATGACTGGTTTTTGTCAAGACAAAAGAAGTCAGAACAAAAGAAAAGAGAATAGATAGTACATGATTGGGAAGGATTACCATAACTGATGATGGAATTAAGCTAGATAAGAGGAAATTAGGGGGTGAGGGGTAGTGAAAATAGATTGTGGATCCCTATACTGTTGAGAAATTACTGAATTTGTGGCTGAAGGAGAGGTAAGCCTGAAAGACAGAAGGCGGTGATTATGGAATGGAGCTGTTAGTATGTAGGCTTTCACGAATTTGTGTTGAGCCCTAGAGTGTGATGAAGGAGATCGTCTTAGAATAGAGATAGGATGTCAAGATTACTGACCGTGAATAGGTCAACAAGCTCAGAGACCAAGATATTAGAAAGACTGTATGCCTGGATACTGAATTCACCCAAGAATTATGACAGGACTGTAATGAAGGGTGGGAGAGGGAAGCACAGACAAGGAAGAGCAATTGAAGGCTTGGCTGATGATTGCAACAAGATGGAGTCATAGGTGGTGAAGTCTGATAAGAAGATATTCAAATTGGCTGATTTTAAGGAGGAGGAAAAAAGAGTAAACTAAAAACTGAAATGAGGAGCAAAGAATACTCTTATTCCACCTCCAGGCCCAGTGGTTTTATGAGTGTGGAAGAGATACCAGCCACCAGTTGAGATGGCCACAAGTGAAGCAGTGTCCTCAGGGAGAACCAGACTTCGCTCAGAGAAAATGGTGAGGAGACTGAGGATACAGAATTGTTTCTTCCAGAGGGAACGTGGAAGGGTTTCATGAGTTAGGAAAGGGGGCAGATCAGAACTCTCAGCCAAAGATTAAACAAATCAAGAAAACCCTTCGGATATAAATAATACTCCTTAAAAGAAAATATGCCCACACATACCCAGCTTATAGAAAGTGGATTACTTACTTCATTATTTATAGACTTTCCCATCTTTGCACCACAGAGATAACCACAGTTGTTCCTGGCAGAATAATTATGTTTCAAATCCATGGTACCCAGGTTTACCTTATAAAGTGCATATTCCATTCTATTGATTGAACATTGTTAGAATCTTCAGATGCATTTAAAATATACGTCACTTCTTTGGCATGCTTCCTATGTTCCAAGAAAGGTAGTGGAACAATTACAGGTGAGGAAGGATGAGAGATGATGTCAGAAAATGGGAAGTTTGAAGATGATGGAAGGCCTGGAAATGCTGGGTAAAGGGCCATGTTGAGATTAACCCTGGTGGTTCTGAGGCTGGCAGTGTTGCTGAGCCTGTCAGTGTTGGAGGTAAGGCAGGGTATAGTGTCTTGTGAATGTTCTATAGCTCCCACTTGACACCTCCCATAGCAGCTGCCTCTGAGCTCTCTGGAACCCTGGAATCTTCTTGGTCCTTGCCTGTGAAGTCATGATTCCCGGTAGTAAGCAGGTATTTCTCTGAGTGCAGTTTCCTTCTTGACTCCTGATAATGGAACTTTACAAGTGCACACAAAAAAACAACTCTAAAGGACAGATATGAGGTGAGATAGTTAAATATACATAATTATTAGGGTTTATTATCAGGGTTGTGTGATGATCCCAAGCGGAGTGTATGGGTGTCTTATGCTTAGAATAATTTTGGGGGTATACTATCCACTAACATTTCCCTGTGTATTACCTCTTGGTAGCCCCTATTCTATGAAGCCCAGTAGCTCTGATGTGATGCTGCCATGCACACAGGTGTGTTTTCTCAGGTCTGTCACCTCAGTGGCTATTTACTAGCCTCCCTAGGCTCCCTGAATAGGAAACACTCTTTCTGAAGGCTCTGTCACCTTCGCTAGGACTACACAAGAAGACTCCTGGCCAGGCGCGGTGGCTCACGCCTATATTCCCAGCACTTTGGGAGGCCGAAGCGAGCGGATCACGAGGTCAGGAGTTGGAGAACAGCCTGACCAACATGGTGAAACCCCGTCTCTACTAAGAATTCAAAAAATAGCTGGGCGTGGTGGCGGGCGCCTGTAATCCTAGATACTTGGGAGGCTGAGGCAGAAGAATCCCTTGAACCCGGGAGGCGGAGCTTGCAGTGAGCCGAGTTCGTGCCACTGCACTCCAGCCTGGTGACAGAGCAAGACTCCGTCTCAAAAAAAAGAAGATTCCCTTTTCTCAACCCTCAAGTTTCATCCCTTCACAAGGCTCTCTAGTCTCTATCTTTCAAACACTCTGGCTACCCACTCTGGGTGTCCATCTAACTCTCCTCAGTGATGTTAGACTTTCATGAACAACGTTTTATCAATGTTTTGTCATCCTCTGGCTTCTTGATTTATCCTTGCAAATGTCCTTGAGCGTAGGAAATATAGAGTACAGTTTTGCCTTCTTAATAGGAGAAGTGGTAGAAACGGTCAAAATAGGCCCAAATTAGTATTTTAATGTTATTTTATGATACGCAGAAGAGGAAAACCAAAAAGGATATGACTTGTGTATATGTCTTTCAAATTTTCTTTTTTGATTAAGGTCAAATTTAAGCCACCTGAAAGGCCACAGGTCTTACGCCTGTAATCCCAATACTTTGGATCACTTGAGCTCAGGAGTTTGAGACTAGTCTGGGCAACGTGGCAAAACTCTGTCTCTACAAAAAAAAAAACACAAAAATTGGTTGGGCATGTTGGCATGTGCCTGTGGTGCCAGCTACTGTGGAGGCTGAGGCAGGAGGATTACTTGAGCTCGGGAGGTTAAGGCTGCAGTGAGCTGAGATCGCACTACTATACTCCAACCTGAGTGACAGAGTGAGATGCTGTTTCAAAAGAGAAGAAAAAAAAAAGAAGAAGAAAAGAAAAAGATCACCCTGGAAAATTTTCTTTTGTCTCAGATCATCAACCTTAAATTTGTAGGAAATCATTGTTTTCATTTCTATAGTTTTAGATTAGTTATGTCTACTTTTTGAACTTCATTTAAATAGAATCATAAGCATAATTTTTGTGTCTGCTTTCTTTCAACTGACAATGTTTTTGAGATTCAACCTTGTTGCATATATCAGTATTTTCTTTTTAACTTGTTTGAAGAAATTCTATCATATGAACACATACATTAAAAATTTATTCTGCTATCAGTGGCATTTTGGTTGTTTCAAATTTTTGGATTTTATGAGCAACATTACTATGAGTTATCTGTAGAAGTGAAAAACGCTGATAAGTGGAATTGTTATAGTCAGGTGAATATTTAATTTTATAAGAAACTTCCTACTGCATTGTAGGAATTCTTTTATAACCTGGGTATAAACCCTTCATCAAATATATATTGCAAATACTCTTTTTTGGGAGTGGGAGTTACCTTTTAATTTCTTAACAATTTCTTTTGATGAGCTGAAAATTTCAATTTTGATGGCCTCTGATATCGATTTTTTGTGTGTCCTCTTAAAGAAATCAGTCTTCATTTCAACAAATGTGATGGAGACATTTTATTTTTTCAGAAGCTTTAGAGTATTACCTTTATTTTTAAGTCTCACTTTTTGTCTATGTAAGCATCAATGTTAATATTATTTTTTCTTTATATTAAATTCATTTGTTTCAGCACAATTTATTGAGAAGCCTATTCTTTTTCCCCCATTAAATTGTCCTGGTTCTCTTACTGACAATACATTAAACATATATATGACTAGACTATTCTATTGCAATGACCTATTTGACTATCTTTACTTCAATATCACGTTGTCCTGATCTGTGTTTTAAGTAAATTTTGATATCTGATACTGTGTGATCCCCAACTTCTTTCTTTTTCTTTAAATTTCTTTTTACTATTTCAGATTGTTTTCATATGAATTTTAAAATTATTAATTTCTACAACAAAAGTGTATTTTGGGATTGTGTTGAATTTCTATGTTAACTTGTGAATTTTCTATTCACAAACAAGCTGTTTCTTTATTTTATTTTATTTATTTTTAAGTTTTGGAATGCTATAACACTGTATTTCTTTTCAATATCATTTTACAAAATATTAATTGCAATAAAAACACAAATTTTACCATCTTATACCTTTTTACATGTACAGTTTAGTAGTATTAAGTATATTCATTGTTATGTGGCAGATGTCTAGAACTTTTACATCTTGCAAAACTAAATCTCAGTAGCCCTTAAGCAACAACTGCCCCTTTCACCCTTTCCCTGGCTCTTGACAAATACCATTCTACTTTCTGTTCCTATGAGTTTGACTACTTAAGATAGCTCACATAAATGAAATCATACATTTCACCTCACATAGTGTCCTACAGTTTTATGCTTATTGCGGCATGTGACATGATTTTCTTTTTTTAGGTAGAACCATATTCCATTGCATGCATATGCCATATTTTCTTTATCCATTTATCTATCAATTTATTTTGATATTTTGATATTTTCTTTATCTATTTATCTATCTATTACAGGGATGAGACACTGCACCTGCCCCAAAGTTTTTTTGTTGTTGTTGTTGATGTTGTTAACAGGTATTTAATTTTATCAAAGGATTTGTCAATATCTTTTAAAATGGTGAAAGATGGCTTTTTTTTTCTGTTGAATAAATGAGCAACATTCTTGGTTTTCTAACATTGAATGAACTTTGCACTCCTGAGGTAAATCCTACCTGATTATGATTTATTATAGAATTATTTGTTGCTCTATTAAACTTGCTGATATTTGTTAAAGTTATTTTTTAATTATACTTTAAGTTCTAGGGTACATGTGCACAACGTGCAGGTTTGTTACATATGTATACATGTGCCATGCTGGTGTGCTGCATCTATTAACTCGTCATTTACATTAGGTTAAAGTTTTTATATCTTTAGAAGATTTATTCATATACCACTTTATTTATTTTTATTTGCCTGCTTTTGATATCATGTTAGTGCTGTGATAAAATGAGTGAATAAATATTCCTGTTTTTCCTATTTTTTAAAGGTATTTGTGCAGAATTGGTATTATTTCTCTTCTAACATTTAGTGGATTCACCAGTGAAATCAGCTAGGTCTGGAATTTATTGGGGGGAATATTTTTGTTACAAAGTCAACTTTTAAAATAAGTATAATAGTATTCAGATTTTCTGTTACATTTTCTGTCAGTTTTAGTAAGTTCCTCCACTCCCCCAAGTAATTTGTTCATTTCACCCATGTGGTCAAATTTATTAGCAGAAAGTTGCTTATAAATTTTACTATCCTATTAATGTTCATAAGATCTCTAACGATATAACCTTTTCAATTTTCATACTGGTTCATTGTATTTTTTCTTTTTTGTTGTTGATCAGACTTACTAGTGATTGATAAATTTTATTAAACTTTAATGAGAAAAAATTGGGTTTTATTTTATCTCATCTTTATAGTGACTTATTCCCCTTTACAGATAAAGAAACTAAGCATTGCCCAAAGCCCTAAATGTGGACTAGTAAACTGGAGCTGTGGGGATTCAAACACAATTCTTTCTAACTCTAAAGCCCTGTCTCTTCCTTTTATCTATAAGATTTCTTACTTCTCAAATGGGCTTGATTGCAAAAACTGAATCTCCAAAGTTTCAATGTACAGCATAAAAATTTCCAGATACTCTTGTTTTTGGAATCTAAGTTACCCGAGATGAAGAGTCTAGGGTAACTTTGTTTTAATTTACAGAATTCACATTCAGCACTTCTCATGATAGCTCATCATTCAATGCAAAAGTCAAAAAACAGTATGAGAAAAATTATAAAACTATGCTCCCACATCATCTGCCATGGATTTCCTTAGAGCCACAAAATAAATAAATCAATAATGATGCACTGGTTATCCTACCTGCTTACATGAAACAATTTAGAATTTCTTTTCTCACCTAGACATGGCTAGAGAAAAAAATGGTTTCAACCAAACAAGGGCATCAGCTCCCTTCAGAAATTTTTAACTGGATACATCCTGTTAACTCTATATCTACCAAATCAGAAAATCAAGGAATGGACCTCCAGCATGTATGCTTTGGAAAAGTTACCATAATGAACATAATGTGTCCCTCTGGTAAATAATTTGTGCGCAATTAGTTGAAAAGTTATGCTGTGTATGAAGCAAATTATATGTGCTATAAGCTGTTGTCATTCATTATTAATATTTACTCCTTTTGAGTGTCTATAATATGAAGCACGTGGGCAAGCTAATCTGGATTATTTGTATGTTATACGTAGGGCCATAAAGAACTATTACTTCTTTGGTTAATCTTAATTTGTTCTAATATTATTCTACAAAGCACATGAGGATTGTTGATATTTTGTAACATTATTTTATGTGAATTTTGCTGTAAGAACATTACATTTTCTGTCCATGCAGAGAAGAAAATCTCCAGGAGCTAGGAGACTGGAGTATGATGATATGAATTGGACTAGATCGAAGATTTAGCAATGGCACGGAATTGACTGGTCTAGCACAGTGGGTCTGATTTAAGATTGCTCTAGGCTATTGATAACTATTCACCAACAGGCTACTAAACAAAACAGATGAGCTAAACCAACCTTAGAGTGGCCCAGAATGAGCTACAGAATGAACCTATACTTCCCAGCTCCTTTAAATAGAAAACATCCTGAGTGGGACAGAATCCCTAAGGCCATCCTTGAGCTGACTTTATTCCAATGTGAGGATTTTTGAGATCAGTATTATAAAATTTCCTTCAGGCCACGTTTTATTTGATAAGCTGTTGACACTGTTATCCAGCAAAAGCCTTGATGTTAGAGTTGTTGCATATTATTTAGAAAAAAAAAGTGTTTGAATGAGTACACAAGTTTGTATTCTAATGAATGATACTTTTGTTGACTTCATCGCCATCATTAATGTGAACAATATATTCATGTTTAATTACCTGTAGAATATATCTCATTGTGTTGAAATGGAATTTTTAAATGTTTAATCCCTTACTTTTTGTGGTCATGTAAATTTTAGTTAGTCTTGATGATAAAGACAAATGAAATTGAGGAGTAAAAATATAAATAAAGACAATGTATATCAGAATATAATCTTTATGATTCTAAGTATACATATATTACTAAAATAAAGAGATTTATGTTTTCTGTTCACACGCTGAAAATAGGGTTGCTAGGTAATATAAATGATACCTATATAAATTTGAATTTCATGTAAATGAGTGATAATTTAATGATTTCCAAAATATTTGATGGGACATACTTATATTAAAATTCTATGTATTTCTATCTAATATTTAAATTTTATTCAGCATCCTGATTTTTCCCCCTAACTCTGACAACCCCATATGAAAAAGAAAGTAAAAATGCTTCAAGAGTTAATAAGCATATTTCACAAAGTTTGTTTTTAACTAAAGAGTTTTAGGTACTTTATTTGAATTATATAGCCTTATTTCATAATACATTTCTCTTTAAATATTTTACATTTGTGTTAATAAGAAAATTACTGATTAACAGAAAGAAACTCGACAACGTATTTTTTAAAAGATCTAATTCATCAAGATTACGCTCACCTATAAAAGCATTTTCAAGTAATTTAAACAGATGGATAAATGTGCCAGCCACATTCAAAGATTCATCTTGACACGATTTATAGCTTCTGATAAGCTTTTCCTGTGGTTCTTTCTCCATGTGACTTAGTTAAGCCATCATCCAGAGGTTAAAAGCCAGAGTTCTCTGACATTTTAAGCCAGTGAAGGGTATTTTCTTCCTTTCACTTGTAAAAAAAATAGTTTCTTTTGGTGCAAATCTAAGCCCATTTGCAATACCTTTGCAATCATCTGTAGAATTTAAGCAAAGAAAACAACAACCCAAAGTAAAAATGCCTTACTGAGGATCCCAATCATTTATTTTCCCCAGTGAAATCTTTCAACAATTAAATTGTTCTATAGCTACCATCTAAGAACACATTTTAGATTCTACATTTCTTATTTAATATATAAATAGAAAATTTTAAAT
Organism: Pan troglodytes; assembly: GCF_028858775.2. NCBI lineage: Eukaryota > Metazoa > Chordata > Mammalia > Primates > Hominidae > Pan > Pan troglodytes. Next base: position 43,241,709 of record NC_072415.2, on the reverse strand, counting down.
ATTAGACAAGTAATCTGCAAAATATCTCCTATATTAAATATAGGAATTTTTCTTGGTAATTCATATAGTGCCTTTGTGATTTGGCTATAAAAACAACATATTTTTCTGGTGATGTGGAGAAGATGACTTCCAGTTCTTTCTTATATTCTCATTAAATACTATCTGAATAAATGGGTATAGTAATTGGAACCAAATAAAAGAAATCAACTTTCAAAGTAAAATTAAAGAGCACAATTAACTTACTGGCAGTGTACAAACCTGATAATCATTCCTAAAACTAGGAATCTAAGACTGAAATATTTTCATGTTTGGACATAATCAAAACTACAAAAGCATAAACTTCAAAAGTTTTTTTATGGACTTATATTGGTCATAAGTTTATGACTAATTTATGACCAATTAGTTTATACTAAGTTAAATACCTAGGTTCAGTACCTATGTTGACAGAAGCTAGAGGGGCTATACAAGAAGCATCTCTCACTCTAAAATGGAATTTTAAAATATTAGACATTAGAGCCATTTAACATAAAACCATATTGAAAGTTCCACTTATTGTAATGGACCCTCTCCTAAAAACACTACCTACCCAGTTTTATAGTTAGGTGTACATACCTCTCCCATTTATCATACGATATTCCTCTCCATTCTAATTTCTGGTATATGTCTCTATTTTCCATATCAAATCTTAGCTCACTTAAGGAAGTGACAGCATCATTTTTCTATTCCAAACTGAAAGAAAAACATACTTGTGAGCCAGTTGCAAATGCCATTAGCTACTTAATAAGAGCGGCTCATGTGATAAATTCAATGGAATAGGGAAAACAAAAGGAAATAGTAGTGAATATTAAACCAGATTGGAAAACAAAGATAATAGATTCTTAATGTGAGTATAAAAATAACTATGAGGTCATAATTACTGGTAACTATAAAAATAAAATTTGGAGAATGAGAATTGATTTTGGTTTCAACGCAAGACAGGAATTCTAAAATTTAAAAAAACATATCAAGGGTTGTGATTATGTTGAGAAAATGAGGGAAACAGGTATATTTATACATATGTATTTATGTATATTTAATTGTAAAATATTTTCCCCGTATATATGTGTACATACATATATGATCTGTATATATACATATACATGTATGTGCTGTATATAGATTTACAAAAAGATTCTTTTAAAAAATATATCTATATCTATATATCTATCTCTGTATAATGACTTTGACATTTCCACAAATGTATAAAATTTTATACAATTCCTTTAAGAGATATGTTTCAATGGTATTATTTATTCATGGTAGAAGATCCAAAAAGTACAGTAAAAGCAAACAGAATAAAGAATTAATAATACTACTAATAGATGATGTTTTGGTTTATGTAATTTCAGAAGCACGCTATACACATACACTATTTTTTACTTATCAGACTCTTGAAGGAGACTTATAATTATGAGTAGCTGGATTGAATGTTGAGGCAAAAGTTTGTCCTACATTTTGGGTAGGTTCTTTAATCATTATATTAATTTTAGAGAACTCGCTGTGGCAAAAATCATCCACTGGTTAATCCACTACCTTTACAGAGACCTTTTACTCTTATTGTCTTCAAAATATAGACTCTTAAAGCCAATAATGCTTTTCTTAGCCACTGTTTTCATCAACGAAGTAGAAAAAGAAATATGCTTTGATTTTATGAAAAAATGCCCCTTATTGTTTTTTCTGCCTTGAATATGGATGTGGTATCATGAGGTCTGAAATAAAGCAAATGCTATGCATGGTCAGGTAGAAAAATAATACAGCTGGGTTGTTAGTGGTATCATTGAGCAGCTGAAGCAATTGCAGTAAACCTTTATCTCTGAACTTCTTGTTAAGTAAGTAAAGTATTCACTATTTTTATTGGCATCTGTTATTTGGCCATTTTCTTGTTTGTGGTTAGAAACAATATTTACCTAATATGAGTCATTACTTGGAAATAGGATGCCACAAATAATATACCCTAAAATATGTGTTTGACCGATTGAAGGAGACAGAAAAGTGCGCTGAGCAGCCACAGGAATTCAAAGCTCAAAATGGTAGCAAAGAAAAGTTAATGGCTGTTTCTAAAGCCTTTCCTCAAGTCTCATTTCTGATTTGACTCTTGGGAAATTCTCTTGTGACATTAACTCAAGGGATTGTTGATAGATTACACAGAGTTGATCCAAGGTATGTGAGAATTCAGTCAAGTTTTATATATTGGAACGAGCCTTTTTTCTTTTACATTCTCATTGCTATTAATAAAATATAACTCAGTGGTATTGATGACATAAAGCTGTCCCAGAGAACTATGACTAGGCAGTACAGCTGAGAAGGCTATGTGACCCAATGATCAAGAACATTTTGGGGAGTGGTGTGACTAGTCTCCTAAACCTGAGGGACTGCATGACTGGCCAGGATAAAAGTACCCTAGAGCTGATTGCTTCTCTTAGCTTATATTTTTCCACCCACATTCGTCTTTATCTCTCATGACCATGTATATCTGGAAGGAGTAATGACTGAGAAACTGGAACGTATGTGTGGGAGTCCTGAGACTTCTCCGCTCTTGCTGTGAATGCTCTATTTTTTCCTGTTCTTTATCATTTTTAAAGGCAAGTGAAGTTGGTGTTAGGTGAACATTATTATGCCTCATAAGTTTAATTATGGAAAAATCTAAAATGTTGGCAGGTAATACTTACATTTTAATGAAATGTATCAGTGCCCTACAAGAAGTAGATAGACTAGAGGTAGCCTGTCTGAAAGCAAGAAGGGCAGAAAATGCAGCTTTTTTGTTTCCTGAAATTGTAAATTGAAACCTTAAGTGTTGAAAAAAACCAACATTCCTATCCCAGGCTGAAATCGATACTAGCAGAGGCAGCAAAGTCCTGGCCTTAGCAGGATATTAGATTGGAGTTCTTATGCGGCATAAAATAGGATTATGGTATAATCTTCCTACTAAATCCTAGACTTTCAAAGAACATTTAGTTAATGAACACTAAGCAAAAGAAGATGATAGATTGATATAATGGTTTGCAAGCAAAGGACAAGATTTTTTAGGTTTATTGAATGTGACTAGGCTATATCCATGTTTCTGGATACTTAAAAATGACCAGGCACAAATAAAATGGAACTCTGCTAATTTATTGAGAAGACTGTATTGCCAAAAATCACCAGCCCAGGCTTAACAGCCTGTGACTTTTAAAAGTTGTCATTTCCCAACCATAAGTTCAGTTTTGAACAGGAAAAGTTTGAAGACTTTAGGTGTATCGTAAATATGCATATAACCTGGATTTGCTACTTTTAAGCAGGCTTTAATTTGCTTAAAGATAGAAGTTTGTAAATGTCAAGCAATAGATAGTAGAGTTAAAACCAAGATACTATATATAGTGCAGTGAGAGTTCATAGTTTGGAAGGAAAGGCAATGACAGAACAGAAGACCTGTAGAAAATTTAAGGGTCAAGTAAAGGAGGCTGTGAAGAAAAAATAATAAAATGAAAGGAAAAAGAACTGATCATATTGGATCAAAAAGGAACATAAAGGGTAAACAGTATGTCCTCATTTGTATGAAAAGTTTTTAAATTTCTTGAAGCTTTCAAAGAACTTCTTAGGGATGGGGCACCGAAGATTTAGTGTAAGAAGATTTGTTTTTCCTTGATATTATTTTTGTAGCTTAGTGTTAAAAATTATATAGACATATGTATATTATTTTTCAATAAAAATAAAATGATTTATAAAAATAAAAAATTCAAGTAGAGGAATTGATGTAGAATAGGAAGAATATCACATGATCATATAGGAAGAAGGATGGGTCCAACTGTGAGTAATTTTCTGAAAGACCAGTGGTAGTAACTTGAGGGTGTTTGTGGTGAAAATCTCACTTTTGTTTTACAATAAATTAGTAAGGCAGTTAAGGAATTAGAGGCTCTACCAGTACACTTTTGGTGAGTAGTGGTGGTATGAATGAGAGCGGGAGCTAAAAGGGAATAAATAAAATTGCTGAGTGGCATGGAGTGCTTAGGTAACAATGAGCTCCATGACTTGAATTAGTATCAATCCAAATAAGATTTGCTCTTGAACAGATTTCCAATTATTTACATTATTCCAAAAATGAAATGAACATGTAGCTTTTCTTCTATGTGTCATTTTCCTGTCCATCTTCTTTTATTTAGCATAGAACACTAATAATGTACGACTATAATATGAATAATATATATTATATTTCTGGTGAATTAATGTTTTATTATACATAGAGCAACCCTTTTATCCCAGATGGATTTGGCTGGTAATATATTCTTTGTCCTCTAAAATCAAAGTATTTCTGCCAGTGGGCATTGCTGTGACCAGAATAGATTACTAAAAATAAATGAAATTATCTTTTTGTCTTTCTCTTCCACACACACACACACGTACAACACACACACATACACACGCACAAACACACAATTTAGAAATATCTTTAATGTTTTTGAGAATTGACAAATAGAAACCAAAGTCTGCCAGGGGCAAAATTTACTATTTACATACTAAACAGGCTACCATTATTTAAGCAACTGCCATTTTATTTTGTAACTAGATTTATCTACTGTACTTTATTAGTGGCTTACTAACACACAATGCTTTCCTTAACCTCCAGGGCTGTGATGATTCAGGGTTCTTGCAACATTACTGTCCTTACCATATTTAAGATTATAAATTTAGTATATGAGAGTATTTATTTTTCATAGCTCCTCTTCAATTAAAGTAATGTGCACTAGGTGAACAGTGGTTTGGGAGCAGGAAAATGATGTGGTTAAAGCTGTGCTTTGAGGACATTATTCTGTCGGGATTTTGGAGTGCAGAATGGGATCTGCATGATTTGGCAACCAATTGGTTGCTGAGCAGGGTAGGGTGGGAGATGTTGCAGCACAGTCTTCAAATGTGACTCCAGGTGTTTTGGACTCTGAGTCTTTTAGGAGTGTTCAAATATGACTCCAAAGTCTTGTGTTATAAGCACCGTGAATATTAATTTGTATTAATCACAAAAGGAGGCAAAGGAACATAAGATTTGGAGAAGCTAGTGTGTGTGTGTGTGTGCGCGCGCGCGCGCGTGTCTGTGTATTTTATTATATCCAATTTAAGATTTTGTGGCAATCTTGAGTATTAGTTTGAATCTGCATTCAGGAAGAAGACTAGGGATTAGATAGGATAGTTGCTTCATTAAATTTCATAAACTGGTAAATTTTAAACATTTAATTATAACATGTTGTCTGGATGATTGTTTACAATAAAATAAATAGGCATAAAGGAAACATTGTAAAATATGAGACAAAAACATTAGTGTCAGACCATGACGTCATGTAGAAAATTTAATACAAGAATGGGACATTTTATGTATTAGCTTTCCCACTAATTAACTGCTGGCATCTCTCCCATGATGGTTACAATTTTTCATTAAAAGTAGGCATTTTCATTATCTGGAAACTGACTTCCAATGTCTATCAGGGCTTATTCTTAACTCTCTTGCTTTCACACTCTACTTTTTCTAGCTCTTCCCTGGCACATTAGTCTGTTCTCGCATCACCATAAAGAAATGCCTGACCCTGGGTAATTTATAAAGAAAAGAGTTTTAATTGGCTCATGGTTCTGCAGCTTCTGCTTCTGGGGAGGCCTCAGGAAACTTACAGTCATAGCAGAAGGCGAAAAGGGAGCCAGCACTTTACATGGCCAGAGCAGGAAAAAGGGGGGTGGGGAGGAATTACCTACTTTCAAACAATCAGATCTTGTGAGAACTCTATCATGAAAATAGCACAAAAGTCATGGTTCTAATCCATTCATAAAGGATCCACCTCCATGATCCAATCGCCTCCCATCAAGTCCCACCTCCAACATTGGGGATTACAATTGAACATGAGATTTGGGAGGGAACACAGATCCAATCAATATCACCTTGCTAAGTCCTTACTGCTTAATGATCATGAGAATGAACTCTGTGAACTCTGAATAATGACTTTTGTGCCTGGCACTGAGTCTTCATGGTCTGTTACTTTGGGAAATAACTTCTCTTTCTGGATCTTCCCAGTACCTCTATCCTTACCAATGGCAGTGGAGGTACAGAGAGTTCTGCCAACTCCATCCAGCTCCCTGTTTTCTGTTACCTTGAACCCCAAATTTAATGCTTCAGCAGCCTTTAACTAGTTCTCATTTCCCAGTTCAGTGAGACTGCCACTACCCTTGGGCCCCAGCTCCCTGTGCCACAGTAGGGGACCATATCCTGGACAGAGAACTGGGCAAATGTGCAGCTCAACTCATGTGCAGCTCTTCCTTCTCTCATAGATTAGAATTCTGCTTTGCCTGTTTTCTAATGTCCAAAAAAAAGAGATGCTTATATATTTTGTCCAATTTATAGTTGATTGTACTGGGTTAAAAAAAAGTACTTAAAAAGCTATAGGATTATATCTGGAAGCAATGCTTCCTAAGTCTATAAAATTTTCACAAATAATTATAAATGTTTTGGAGTTTAAAACATTTAAAGTAAAAATTGTATATGTTTAAGGTATACAATATGATGTTTTGATATGCGTATGCATGGTAAAATGATTGCTACAGTCAAGCAAATTAACATACCCATCTCTTCACAGTTACCATTTTTTGTAAGTGTCATAAGAGCACTGAAACTTACTCTCTTGGGAAACTTCCAGTTTATAATACAGTATTGTTAACTACAATCATCATGTTGTACATTATCTCTCTAGACAAATTCACTCTACATAACTGAACTTTTGTACCCTTTGACCAATATCTCCCTATTTTCCCTAACTCCCTGACCCTGGTAACCACCATTCTACTTACTCTCTACTTCTCTGTATTTGACTTTTTAAAATTTCAATGTAAGTGAGATCATGCATCTCACTTTCTATGTCTGGTTAATTTCACTTAGCCTAATGTCCTCCAGGTTCATCATGTTGTCAAAAATGGCAGGATCTCCTTTTTAAAGAATTAATAGACATTCATTCATGAGTAGTGGTCCCTGAAACCAACTGCAGTTTCAGCGATTCACTAGGAGGACTCACAGCACTCAACATATAGTCATACTTAGGGACCTTGATATATTGACTTATTACAGCATGAAGATACAAAGCAAAATCATCACATGGAAAAGGCACATGGAGCAAAGTCTTGAAGAAACCCGGCACATGCTCCCAAGAGTCCTCTCCTAGTGGATCACTTAATTCCTCTAACAATGTGTTGTGGCAACATGAGTGAGATATCGTCTGCCAGGGAGGCTCATTAAAAACTCAGTGCCCAGGGATTTTAGATTGAGTGCCCTTTGCCTAGCATGTACCAAAATCCCAGACTCCCAGAAGAAAACTAGGTATTTGGCAAGCTACACTGTTTGCACTAATACTTTATGTCCAGTGAGCCACCTTTATCAGTTACGGAATAGTAAGAACCCTCCTGAAATGTTAGTTCCCAAATGTCAACCAAGCACTAACTAGGGGAGTATCTCAGGATAGCAATATCAGGCCTATTAACATGTTAACACTTTTCTGCACAATTTGATAAGTCTACATGACTCCCCAGAGAGATACGGAAGTCAATCTTATATACTTATTTCACGAATGATGCCCCTCTATTTTATTTTTCTGTCTGAAATTTGTAGCTTAAGTTTTCACAAAACCAAATATATCACATTTGTTTTTCATGTAATAGGAAACTATACTGATATGAATACAGATAGGTATGTAATTGACCCTCATTGTTCCCAGATGTGATATTTGTAAATTTGCCTATTCACTGAAATTTATTTGGAACCCTAAAATCCATAGTCAGGTGGTGAGAAATTGAAGTAGACACACATTCACAGTTGAGGCGGAACAAGACTATGCTCTGCCTTCTTGCTCAGATCTCATGCACAGATGACCAGAGAGTGGAGATGTTAGGAGCATTCGATGTAGTGCAAGAAGCTCCAGGTCTGGGGTTAGTGGGACCGAGTCTGACTCCCAACTCTGACACAACTTTGATATGGCAAGTCACTTAACACTCTGAACCTCATTTTCTTTTCTGCAAAATAAATAAAATAGAATCAACTATGATGTTATTTTTAAGATTTAACATTATATGTGATATATATATATCTAGATATAGATGTATACCTATAGATATAGATATACACTTATAAATTTCTACCAGGAGCAATGGCTCAGAATTCAAAAATTCAGTTTCCAACACCTATATAGAACATCACTGTGAATAATGACAATCAGCTGTGTATATTTTAATCCCCATTTCTTCATTCTGTGTTGGATTTTCTTCTTGCTGAAGTTTATGGTTTACATATTTTAGTGTCTGCTTGATAGTGTTAACATATTGTAGTATTTTTTATTATAAAGTAATTTAATTGGGCTACCTTCTCGAATAATTAGTAGGGTATCAGATTTTGGGTTAGGTTGACAACTTTCATATATTATTCAATTTTTCTTGGCATTATTGAGCTGATAAGAAATCTGCTACAGGTTTCATTATTGTTCTCTTGTAAGTCAGCAGTTCTTGTCCTCAGGTGGCTTTTAAAATCTTTTGTCTTTGATATTTTGTAGTTATACTATAATGCATCTATGTGTTTATTTTTTTTTTTTTTACTTCTGCTTTGCTGTCAGAAAATCCTTTTGAATGGAGTACTAATGAATTTCTTTATTCCTGGAAAATTGTTTACCCTTACCTGTTAATACTGATTTTCCACCAGTTTCTGTTTTTCTTCTAGAAGAGAGATTGGCAAACTAAGAACATTGCCTGTTTTTGTTAACAAACTTTTATTACCCATTTGTTTTTGAATTGTCTATAGATGCTCTGGTATTGTCTGGCTTGCAAAACCTAAAATATTTACTATCTGGCTCTTTAACCCCTGATCTAGAGCTCCTACTAGATGTGTGTTGAAATAATGTTTACATTTTAAAATTCATTCTTCATATTTTTGAATGTTGTTATGTTTCTATATGTGTTCTTGGTTTTCCAATTTATTGATTCTCTTCAAGTTTTCAGTCTAGGGCTTATTAATTTTTTTTGCATTTACAAATGTTAATGATGACTATATTTCCAACGTTTTAATTTGATTCACCTCATATAGATTGCTTATGATTTATTTCATCTTGTTCTATTTCAGAGTTTCTTGTATATTTATATGAAATTATTTTCATTATTTCATCCATGGAATTTAAATTCCATGAAGGTAATGATTTTTGTGTGTCTTGTTTGTTTGGTGCTATTCCCAACACCTAAAATTATGTCTAGCATTGAATTGGCATTTCATAGATATTTGTTATCATCTAGGATTCTAAATATAATTATTTAGAGTATTTTGCAAAATCATTTAATTTTTTGTCACATAAAGTAAATTTACTTCCAAGTTGTTGATTTTGTTGCTTCTCTTTTTTATATTCCTTATGTTGGTTTGCCAGAAGGTGAGTTTGCTCCATTTCTAGACATGTGGCCACACTTACCGATGCCCTCTTTTTTCCTAACAGCAGAGTTTCATGTAAGCCATAAGACCCAACCAATGTTGGGGGCTTTCTTGTTTTTATCCAGAACCTGCTCAAAAGTAGGACCAGGGTAAACAAAAGGGTTCCAGAAGTAAGCTGAGTTCTGGTCACTGACTCTTGTAGAGCACTTTTAGTCCCTCTTATTCAGGATGACTTAAATTCCAGGTGCCTCTGTTGGTTTCTGGAGTACAGGAAACTCACAACTTCTGCTCCTGGTGCTATTTTTTATTTCTGTTCTGTTTCATCTCTTAGGAATATCTAACTTGTCTGTGAGGCCAGTTATATATTTCTAAAATGTTCTCTTTTTATAGCCTGTGGTTTGAGCCTAGTGGTTTATTCAATGTGTAATTTTACCATGCTTCTTCATCCTCATTCTTTACATTTACTTAATTGTTTTGCACCCACATTTATCTTTTGCCTCTATTACATCCAGTGTTCCTCTATACTGGGCCATTTTCACTGCCACATAAGCATGCAGTAATATTTATTAGCTTACTAAAATATTTCTTTACCTCACATTTTCCTGCAGCTTCAGGCCATACTTTTATTTTGTCTTATATTACATGCCTCACAATTGTTGTGTATACTTCTATTTCTTCTCCCATCCTGTTCTCATTGCACTCTACTGCCTCACTGAAATCATGCAGTTGTGAACCCCAAAGACCTATACATCTGAGATTCACTGATTGTCAATCTTCACCTCATATAGATTATTTGACACACTCGATCACATTTGTTAGATCTTAAAACCTTTGGTTTGCTTCAATTTGGTGATGCTCTTACTCTTCTGAGTGTCCTTTGTCTTTCACTCATTCCCAGGCTCTTTCTCTGGACCCTTGTCAAGTTTCTAGATTCAAAATAATAATAATAATAATAATAATAATAACAATAATGTTGTTGTTGCCCAGCAATCAGTCTCAGACTTATTCTGTAGTTATACTTACTCCTTAGAGACTTTCATTGAGTTCCATATTTTCAACTGCTATGCCTAAGCTTCTGATGCAATGATTTATATGTCTCACCTAGCCTTTCTCTTTTATCTTGGAGTCTACATCCTGCCTTGAGTTTTTATTAGGTATTTCAATCTTAATATGTTCAAAATGGGACTGTTGATTTCTTCCTGAACCTCTGTTAAAATACTCCTTTTCCTGTGTATTCCATCATTTTAAATGATATCTACATTCATTTGGATTGAGCAAAAGAAAAAACCTTGTAGTTATACTTGACTTCTCTCTATTTCTAACAACACCTGGTCTATCAGAAAATCCTACTTGCTCTATCTGTAACAGTATATTCACCATCTGACCATTTACTACCATAAACATGACTAGATGATGTTTAATCTGCAATAATCCCTCATCAGAATAGTTAGCTAACACTTCAGTTTCCCTTTCTCAACTCCTAGGTCCTATCCTCTGCACAACTGCCAGTGTTTCTTATAAAATGTAAGACAGGTTATTTTATTCCCCTGCTCATAACCTTCCAATTGCTTCTCATAGCACTGACAGTAAAATCTAAAGTCCTAATGACTGTATGATTTGGCCCTGCTGCCGTATCTAAGTTTTACAGGATTTGGTCTTCACTACATACCTGCTTATTTGATGTAATTTTCTAGCAGTTCTGTTCACTCATTGGCCTCCAGGCACACTGTCCTAATTTTTCTTCCACAAACACACCAAGATTATTTTTCTGTATAATACATATCTCAGCAATGCAGGTTCACCTCTATTTGATAGGCGAGGAGGGTAATGATGTCAGCATAATGCAAGGTTGTACTACATCTATATATGATTGTTTTCCTAGGCAAAGGGAACTACATGGCAACAGAAGAGTTGTAGCTACTTCCACAGGGAAGAAATAAGCCTTTGCTCAGCTGCTGTACTGGAGGTTAAGAACCCACTTTAAGAAAAAACAAGGCACGTTTACCAGCACACCTTACCCCCCAGCCTTGCATAACTCTCAGCTGTGTGGGTTGGACTGTCTCCCATGACCACTCAATGGCTCTCTCAAACTCTTACAACTGCATTTTCTTCTTCATTCTCTCAGCTCTTGCAAGCCTAGGTCTGATATTAAGAGTTGCCAACTGATTTCAAGTTATTGATTTTGTGCATTTTAAAGACCCACATTATGGTAGCACCCAGTCATGCTTAACTACCTACCTAGGTGACCCAGTTGGTGGTACCTACAACTGTTTATGTCATTGCTTTTGAAGTTGTAAAAAATGTGTGTGATCTGCTCTGTATTAATCTGTTCTCACATTGCTAATAAAGACATATCCAAGACTGGGTAATTTATAAAGGAAATAGGTTTAATTGATTCACAGTTCAGCATGGCTGGGGAGGCCTCAGGAAACTTACAATCATTGCGGAAGGGGAAGCAAACATGTCTTTCTTCACATGGTGGCAACAAGGAGAAGTGCCCAGCGAAAGGAGGAAAAGCCCCTTATAAAACCATCAGATCTCCTGAGAACTCACTCACTATCATGAGAAGAGCATAAAGGTAATCGCCCCCATGATTAAATTACCTCCCACTGGGTCCCTCCCATGATATATGGGGATAATGGGAACTACAATTGAAGATGAGATTTGGGTGGGGACACAGCCAAACCATATCATGCTCCTAATATTAATTCCCTTTAAATCCAATTAATTTCAGTACATAACTTTTCAGAAAGCAGTTTGACCCTCTAACACTACTATAAATATATAAAAATAGCAGAAACACCTACATTCTCTTGCCTCTGGGTCTTGGCATCTGTATTTCCCTCAGTCAGTGACACTTCTCCAAATAGCCTTGTGACTTGTTCCCTTACTTCATTCAAATCTCTCTTTAAATGATTCCCTCTCCAAGAGATCTTCCTAAACAATACATCTAAAATAATACCCACCCTCATAACTCTACCTCCTTAACTTCTCTTATTTTTCTTCTTGGCACCTGACATTTCATATCCATTTGTGTATGGATTAATTGTCTGTTCCCCATAGTGGAATGTAAACTTTATCAGGGCAGAGCCTTTGTTTTGTTCACTGCAATAAAAATTTTGGCAAATAGCTAAGTGGTTAGTAAACATTTGTTTAGTGAATGAATAAATGACTCAATGTATGGATAGTTTCATTTTCTAAAAAAAACACTTTATCAAAAATAGTTTTGATGCTGACTACTTTAAGAAAATAATTTCTCATTTCCAACTACATGTTAAATCAAATAAATTATTTTAAACCTAAGAGTTAATTTCATGAGTTAATCCATTTATCTACAAACCATTGCTAATAACTTAAATAAAATTGCTCTTTTAAATAAAACTTCTTAAATAAAACTTAAATAAAAATAAAATAAGTTTTAAATAAAACTTCTCTTAACTAAAAAGAATTGCTGTAGGATGCTTGATGTTATCATTAATAATTTCAAGAGAGTAATTTAAAGCTCTATGGCATAGTAAGAATGCTAGATCTTTAAATTAGAAAAAATAAATCTTACTAAATATAATAATACATTTGTTTAGTTTCATTCTTATTTTCCAATGAGATATTTAAAGAATCAATACTAGATCATACCAACATTTAACCTCTTCAGCTATTTGTTTCCTTCAAGGTTATGGTTATCACAGCCTGTTTTAGTTTTCCCTCTGTTTATTTTATTTATGCTTCATGTGTCAGGTGGAATAATGGGCTCTCATTTCCCAGAGGTGAAAAACCTGCAGGGAAATAAAAGTTCTGATTGTTACAAGATAGAATTAGAGCTTGTCAGGCATTTACTATCCTCTTCACATATTCCTTGAGCTAGAAAGACTTCTATGTGGCATGGGTGGGAGTGGAGATGCATGCAGGTTTGTAGGAGGTGAAAAGCAGAGATAGGTGAGGGAGGACATAGGAACTGAAACCAGGAGGTTTTTGTGTATGTAGAACAATTTGCCTCACATATTCACAGGTGAAGCATTTCCTACATAATGTGCTATTTTGAAGATTTTTTGTAATCTGGAGGGACTAGTAAAGTAGTCATAGGGGTATTTATTACAAAGAAATTCTAGTGTTAACATTATAACAAAATTGAACTAATTATAATGTGGAGATAGATTTGCTATATTTAGAAATATCCCTTTAGCACCGAAGCCTAAAATGTGTTTTCGAACAAGTTAATATGTTGTTTATCTTTTAGGATATTGTGGTGTTAGGCAATAACTTCCTCTATCATCAAGGCTGCCACATAACATAGCTCTGAGATATTAAAGAAATGTATCTTTCAGGAAAATTAAACTTCTTTTGACAGTAAGTTTTTTTATGGTTGTTTCTTGAATCATATGATTTAACTGATCCTATTCTCCTAAATTCAGTTGATTCTAAAAAACATTTTCAGCAGGTATAGAATTAAAATCTGATTACCTAAATTTTACTTAAAAATATAAGACTGTAATTTTAGAGTAAACAGTTTATATTTTCCTGTGCTTTCCCATATTTGCAGTAAGGTAGAAAAATGGCTAAGATTATGAGTCTGTAATTTAGCTGCTTGGATTAGACAGCTTTCTGCACCTATTGTTTGTGATATTTTCTACAAACATACATTTGTTTATTCATCTATAAAAATGGCATAGTATTAGTAACTACTCCAGATAATTTTTGTGATGATTAAATAAATTAATGAATTTAAAGCATTTAGAACAGCATCTGATATTTAATAGGTATCCAGTAAGGATAATAAATGCTTGCTATACTTCCTTCTTCCTCCTAAATATATTTGCAGATCAGTGGAGATTTAGCAGCAAAGAATTTAAAAATTAAGAGCAATAGCTAAATGCAAGCTACTTACTAGGTTAGTAGATGCATTATATTTAATAATAATTTAAGAAGAATATTAATCTTTTAAATGTAACATTTTCCTAAATGCAACCATTAGTCCATGTAGCCTTAGAAACATTACTTTTGTCAGTGTGTTTTTGTATTTTGGTATACAATCATACAATAAAAAAATAGAGCTTGATGCAGAAAAATTCAATAAGATAGAAGATATAAAATAACATTTTAACAGACATGATGACATACTAAGAATGGAGAATCATTTTTGAGCTTCCAAATTATTAACAGAAATAATTCATATGACAAAAGACTTGAAATTAAGGTGACATATCTACCATAAAAACTTTAGGATCTGGTAACTCGGTCATAAAAATTACCTTGGGGCTGAAACCTGGCATATGCTGTGTTCATTTGAAGCACAAATGTCTTCTCATTATTCACAAATGTTCATTGTTATCTTTTAAAAATCAAGAAAAACATTAGTTTTATATTTCTAATGTATTAAAATTTAATGGAAAGTAGAGTTTTATTACAATGGAAATTTTTGTTTTGAACTTATGGTTAAACATTAAAGACTGCAAGGAAACACATACACATAATCATAATGGGAATTCTACATTATAATTAATTTAGCAATAGCATCTTGTGTCAGAGGGAAAATTTGAAGGCTAAATAAGATATGTGGTGGTCATCACTGCTTGGACTTACACACCCTAGGGGCTTCATTAGGAATAATCACTGTGTTATTCCTTTTGTAAAATTTATAAGCTTTAAGTACTATCAGTTAGAATTAGTCACAGATTAAAGTAAAATGAAATAACTGTAAATGTATTTTCTTCTTTAGAAACATAACTTTTTTACAACATTGAGCTATAGATTGTATGTAGAAGATAAAACTTGTGGAGTTTAAGCTAAATGGTGCTGATTAACACAGTAGGCCATTTGGGTAATGTATTTTATTGGAATTACAAATTGAAATGCCTGATGGTAGTCAGAACAGAACTATGGGTATTGAAAAATTTTTCTATTCACCTTGATCTAAATTTTGCTCAAATTATTTTTAGTGCAACAGACTATGTAGATATAATGTGTGTGTGTGTGTGTGTGTGTGTGTGTGTGTACAGCTTTCTGGGTAGGAATTTTCAAATCACATATGCAGGTGGCAAATATAACTTTTTACTTATCAATTACATAATCTCTGTTTTGAATACTTGGTTGATGGCTCATAATTGAATCTAGTAGGTTTCAATGGAGCTTATATATTTTAGTACATTTTGTTTCAATTGTACTTAATGAACTCAGAGTATACTCAAGACTCTTCTACTCACCGTGTTTTATGGAGTTTCTTGTCATTGATGGGTGTGGTATGTCCTCTATCTTATGCCACGCATCTGAGAAGGAGCCTACCCTGAGGTCTTTGGTTGTTAGCATCTAGTACCACTGGCATCTGAGGCCATGTTTAAGGTTCCACGGTAGCTTTTATGCGTTGGTTTTTGGGTTCCATAACTATTTAGGGGATTTCATCAATTCATCTCACCATCTCAGATGCCCTGTCGCCCTCTCAAGAAGAGCAGTGAATATGGGAAAGATTCAGTCTCACTTTCTCTCTTTTCTGTGACTGTGAGAGATTGGAGCATGATGGAGGCTTTCTCAGATTACCTCTACATGGAATTGCTCTGTCACAATTCCTAATATATTTTTATTATACCATGCTGGTTTTATGGACTGCTCTCTGAGGGTCAGCATCTTCTTGGGTTTCAGCCAGAAAGTAACTCAGTAACCTTTTGTATCCTTATCAAAACTATCCTGAATTTCTGCTATTTCCTATTATCTCTTATCCTGAGGCTAGACCCACATTGGGTCCCGTGGGTTTAGGGCACCCTCCTAGACATCTGTAGAAGCATTTAACACCCCGTTGGATACTTTCATTTGCTCATCTGAATCTATTTCTCCACCATTCACCATCCTGCTCTGTGCTCTAAATGGTTGAATTATTTGGAATAAATAAAGGAGAAACCTTGCTTTCTGGCTTCCATCTCCTAATGGGATTTCCAGCAAGAGATTGGGGGGCAGAAGAAGGGTGATATTTGGAAATTAATTTTCCCGTTTCACTCTTACTACTCTACTGATAGATAGAACTCCTGTCAGATGACCCTCTTCTAGGAGTATAGTTGATATTTCTGGGTTCTGCTACCTCTATTTCCTATTACGTGCTCTGGCTGTGGATGGTAAAAACTCACCATTTTGTTATTCCCAGGATTTTTAACCAATCATTTGATTTCCCCAAATCCTGCTCATATATTGTATGTTATCCTTTTATTTAGCTCTGCACAGTACCTATTTGTAATGCCTTCTTTTTGTTCATAGCAGTATTTGGTAGCATATGTGGCCCCAGCAAACACAGCTTCAAATTGGGATTCTGAGATTGGTTTCTCATATAGCTAAGAAGCACATGGCCGGCATGCTCACTAGAGAGAAATATTACACAGTAGTCTGAGTCAAGGGATAACATCATTATTCGACAGAATGTAAGGTGTTAGGAATCAGCTGGTTTGTAAATTAGTCTCTCTTTTGCAACAATAATGATTATAAAGGCTGAGTTGTCAGCTAATTTTGTCACATGACCCTGCATAGTATATACAGAGAAAATAACAAACTGAGGCCTTGAATACTAATTCAGAACATGAGTTGAAAATGAGAAAGCTCCTATGTCAGCTTTTGTTGAAGTCCTCATCTCCTCAAGTTTCAGGACAAATACGATTAAGAATCAAGCCAATGGCTTGACTCTAATGAAGGCAGGGATCCACCACCAATTAATTAATGGAGGCAGAGAGCCAGTACTTGGAAGAGACTTCTGGGTCTTTTATACCAAGTTTAGGGCAGGAGTGGGAACGCAGAGACTCATTGAGTAGTCAAAAGGGCAATATTGGGCAGAGATGAGCAAGGCTATGCAATTGGAACCCCCAAATCTCAAGGAACTTCTATTGTTGACTGAGTCATCCCTTTTTCTGCAGAAGGCTGGTGGATGCACTTTACTGTCACATACAAGGTTGGAATAGTGATCATAATGAGCTTCACAGACAGAGTGACAGCAGATTAAATGTTCCATGGGAAACTGTGATGATGTTCAATTGCTCAGGGGGTCTCTAGGAATAAAATAGTTAGGCAGCCTATGAGGTGTTTTGTGACATAAGCTGAGTCTGTAGATCTGGTGGACAAAACCTAGATCAAGTCTCCTTAAGGGATTCATATACTTTTACCAAGTTTCAGACCTCAGCTTCCCAGAGGAGGCTGACACAAAATACCTTAACTGAGTAGCCACTGGCATAGGCTATGACTCTCCCTCTAAACCTTGCCTTGAAGGGCCTATAGCCATTACCATATATATTGGGTAAAGGAATGTACCCAGAACTTTTTGTATTATTAGGTTCTGCCTCTGAAATAGTGCTAATATTCAGAGACCCTGAATACCACCAAAGTATAATAGAGTGAGGGCAATGGGAATCCCAGGGGATGTGGGGACTCTTGGTCCCCTTTCTCCTTCCACTGGATTCTTTATGACCATCCACAAATCATGTGGTTATTTTCCCAAATCCAGGATGTATATAGTGTAAATAAATATACTACATATTTAGCAGTGGTGTTGGGTACATCAAGATATATTTTCTACAGAGAGATGTAAATGATGGTGCATTATATCACTAATCAAAGTGGCAAAGACTTGGTGAACCTCTTTGGATATAGAAGGGTAAATATACTAATTTTGTGTATGTTGCTCTGACCTGTTTGCCAGGTAACCTTTAATGTGGTCAGTTTTGAGTTGCACCTGAAGCTGTAAACTGCTGTGTGGCATATTGAAGGTGTAGGGTAAACTATTCTGCCTCTTGCCTTTTGTCTTACCATATGCAACAGAATTAGGAAAGTCTGTCACAAGTTGAGATGTTTTTCAGAGCGTCTGGCAAATGGCACTAGGAACCAAATTGCATTTGGTTTGTCAAAGGTCAAGAACTGTCCTGCTGAAAACTGTTATTTAAATAGAAAACTTGATACCAGGCTTCTTTAAAGGCATACATTTTAACTAGGATACCAAACTACACAGAATATACTTCCAAGCCATAGACATGCCTGGCTCAGATCTCCCTGCAAAAAAAATAAGGAATATGCTACAAGTAGTATAATTAGTCGACAGCCTCCAGCTGATGCATCTTAGAGGTACCTCATAGCATTCACACTGAGTCCATGCTCTCTTTAGGCTTCTCCCAGTCAATGCCTGAGCTTGGCAGAAGCACTAGAGCCAGGCCATATCTACCCAACATGTGACTTGTATATTAGACATTTTTTGCTTTGGAGTTTCGCATTGGGTTGGCTGAGACATTCTCAGAACTGCACTACAGCCTGGGGTTCATCCTGCTTCTCTCCCTTCACAGGTATCAGATAAGTACATAAAGTGTCTGTTCAGATCTTTTGGACATTTTTTAAGATTAAGTTGCTTGTTTTCTTATTGTTGGGTTTTAAAGCATATTTTGATAGTTCTTTGTATCTTTTATCACATATGTGTTTTGAAAATATTTTCTCATAGTCTGTAAATTGTCTTTCCATTTCCTTAACACCATCTTTTGAATAATAGGGGTTTTTTAATTTTAATGAAGTACAACTTATCGTTTTTTTCTTTCATGGATTGTGCTTTTGGTATACCTAAAAAGTCATACCCATATCTAAGGTCACCTAGATTTTCTCCTATTTTATAGGTTTGTGTTTTACATTTAGGTCTATAATCTATTTTGAGGTAGCCTGTGTTTTACATTAAAGTCTATGATTCATTTTTAGTTAATTTTGTCTAAATTCATTTTTTTGTTGTTGTTGCATGAGATGTCCAATTGTTCTGGGACCATTTATTGAAGAGACTGTCCTTTCTCAGTTGAATTGCCTTTGGTTCTTTGTCAAAGACCTGCTGACTATTTGTTTTGATATTTCTCTGGAGTCTCTCTTCTGTTCCATTGCTCTGTTTGTCTGTTCTTTCACTAATACCACAGTCTTGATTAGTGTAGCTTTGTAGTTAGTCTTGAAGTCAGGTGGCGTCAGTCATATGGCTTATTTCTTCTTCAGTATTTTGTTGGCTATTCTGAGTCTCTTGCTTTTCCACATAAATATTAGAATAAGTTTGTTGATATCTACAACAAGGATCAAGTCATAATGAACTTTCATCTTTACAGTTTTGAATATTCTTATCCACAGACATAGAATATCTCTCCATTTATTTAAATTTTTTTATTTGTTTCATCAAAGTTTTATAGTTTTCCTCACATAGTTCTTGTATGAACTTTGCTAGATTTATATCTAAGTGTTTAATTATGGGGAAGCTTAAGTAGATGTTGTTGTACTTTTTACTTCAAATTCCAATCATTTATTGGTGATATATAGAGAAGCAATTTTTTTGTGTGTGTTTTAATTTGGTCTTTTGCAACCTTGCTATAATAATTTATTAGTTCCAGGAATTTTCTCATTCATTGTTTGGATTTTTTTATATAGACCATCATAGTATCTGCAAACAAAGGTGATTGTATTTAATGCTTCGCAATGTTCATACCTCTTATACCCATTTTTTGAAAGAGTTAGGAATTCCAGGATGAAGTTGTACTGGTGGGAGGAGGCATTCTTGCCTTGCTCCTGATTTTGGGGGGAAAGCATCTAGCTTCTCACAATTAAGTATGATGTTATATGTAGGTTATTGTAGGTTTTCTTTATCAAGATGAGGAAGTTTCCCTTTATTTCTAATTTGCTGAGAGTTTAAAAATCATTAATAGGTGTTAGATTTTGTCAAATGTTATTTTTCTGAATCTAATGATAGGATCATATAATTTTTTTCTTCAGCCTGCTGGTGTGATGAATTAATTGATTTTCAAATGTTAAACCAATCTCACACACCTGGAATAAATCTCATTTGGTATTAGCATGGAATTCTTTTTATAAAATTGTTGGATTGAATTTGTTAATATATTGGAGGAGTGTTACATTGATGTTCGTAAAAAATATTGGCCTATAATTTGCCTTTCTTATAATGTCTTTGTCCAGTTGGGTACTAGGTAATGCTGTCCCCATAAAATGAGTTGCCTCTGCTACTGTTTTCTTGAAGAGGTTGTAGAAAATGGTATCATGTTTTCTTATGTTTGGTAGAATTCACCAGTGAAAACATCTTGATGTGGTGCTTACTGATTTGGAAGATTATTAATTAGTGATTCAATTTATTTAATAAATATAAGCCTACTCAGGTTATCTATTTTTGGTAAATTGTGTTTTTCAAGAAATTGATTCATTTTATCTAAGTTATCAAATTTGTGGGTATAGAGTTGCTTATAGTTGTCCTGTATAATTCTTTTAATGTTCATGGCATCAGTAGTGATGGCCTCTGTTTAATTTTTGATATTCATAATTTATGTCTCCTCTTCTTTTTACTTGGTTAGCCTGGTTAAAGGTTTGTCAAATTTATTGACCTTTTAAAAGAACTAGCTTTAGGTTTCATTGACTGTCTCCAGTATTTTCTTATTTTAAATTTCACTGATTTCTGTTTCAATTATTATGATTATTTTTTCTTCTGCTTGTTTTATGTATTTATATTTCTCTTCTTTCTCCAGCTTCCTAAGGGGAAAACTTTATTTATCTAATATCTTTCATTTTTCTATTCTGTGCTTTGCGTGCTATAAATTTCAGTGTAGGCACTGTTTTCACTGTATCCCACAGATTTTGACAAGTTATGTTTTCATTTTCATTTGGTTCAAAATATTTTTAAAATTTCTCTTGAGACCAATTTTTTGACCCGTCTATTATTTAGAAGTATATTGTTTAATTTCCAAATAATGTGGGACTTTCTGAACATTTTTTCTGTTATTGATTTCTAGTCTAATTTCATTATGATCTAAGAACATACTTCATATGATTTTAATTCTCCTAGACTTGTTAAGCTATGTTTTATGGTTCGAAATGTGGTCTATCTTGGTGAATGTTCCATGTAAGCTAGACAATAATGTGTCTTCTGTTGTTAGATGAAGTATTCTATAAATGTCAATTAGATTCAGTTGATTGATTATACTGTTTAGTTCAACTATATCCTTACTGATTTCTGGTTGCTAGATCTCTCAATTACTGTTAGAAGTGTGTTGAGGTCTCCAACTATAGTCAGACAGCACGTAACAATGTTTTGGACAACCCGGGACCACATATACAGTGGTGGTCTGATAAGAGTATAATGAAGCTGAAAATGTCCAGTGATGACATAGCCATCATAAGCTTGTAGTGCAACGCATTACTCACGTGTTAGTGTTGATGCTGGTGTAAACAAACCCACTGTCTTGCTAGTCTTATAAAAGTACAAGAAGTACAATTATGTATAGTACATACTTGATAATGATAATAAATGTCACTGATATATGTGTGTATTATACTATTTATTGTTAAAGTATACTTCTACTTATAAGAAGATAAGAAGTTCACTATGAAGCAGCTTAATGCAGGCCTTTCAGGAGCCATTTTGGAAGAAGGGATTGTTATGGTAGGAGATGACAGCTCCATACATATTTTTGCCCTGAAGAGCTTCTGGTAGGATGACATGTGGAGGTAGAAGAGGTGATATTGATGACCCTAAACCTGTATAGGCCTAGGTTAATGTGTGTATTTGTGTCTTTGTTTTCTAACTTGAAGAGTAAAAATAAAATTAAATAGAAAAAAATAAAATGAAATAGAAATAAAATTAAATAAATAGAAAATTAAATATATTATAGAATATATTTTTGTACAGCTGACAATGTGTTTGTGTTTTATGTTATTATTACAAAAGAATCAAAAAGTTTTTAAAAAGTTACAAAATGAATAAAGTTAAAAAGTTATAATACCCTAAGGTTAATTTATTATTGAAGAAGGAAAATATTTTTAAAATAAATTTGTTGTAGCCTAAGTGTATGGTTCTTAAAAGTCTACAGTGGTGTAATGGCCTGGGCCTTCACATTCACTCACCACTCACTCAGTGACTCACCCAAAGCAACCTCCAGTCCTGCAAGCTCCTTCATAGTAAGTTTCCCTATACAGGTGTACCATTTTTATCTTTTATATCATATTTGTACTGTACCTTTTCTATATTTCGATAGACTTAGATACGCAAATACTTAGCATTGTTACTATTGCCTAGACTATTCAGTAATGTAATGTGCTACACAGATTTCCATCCTAGGAGCAATAGACTATACCATGTAGCCTGGATGTGTGGTTGGCTACACCATCTAGGTTTGGGTAAGTACATGTGATGATGTTTGCACTATGACAAAATTGCCTAATGATGGTCTTCTCAGAATGTATTTCAGTCTTTACATGACACATGACCATATAATGGTGGTTTTTCTATTTCTCTTTGCAGTTATATTAGTTTTTGCCTTATGTATTTTCATGTGGATACACATCAAGTTGCAAGCATATTCAGAATTGTTATGTCTTTTTGGAAGATTTACCCCTTTATCATTACGGAATTCCTATCTTTATATCTTATAATATTCCTAATTATAGAGTATGCTTTGTTTGACATTAATAAAGCCAGGCAATTTTTCTTTTAATTTGTGTTAGCATGGTGTATCTTTCTTCAACTTTTAGTTTTATTCTATCTGTGTCCTTATATTAAGAATGTGCGGCTCATGAGGTCAGGAAATCGAGACCATCCTGGCTAACAAGGTGAAACCCCATCTCTACTAAAAATACAAAAAATTAGCCGGGCATGGTGGCGGGTGCCTGTAGTCCCAGCTACTCGGGAGGCTGAGGCAGGAGAATGGCGTGAACCCAGGAGGCAGAGCTTGCAGTGAGCCAAGATACCACCACTGCACTGCAGCCTGGGTGACAGAGCAAGACTCTGTCTCAAAAAAAAAAAAAAAAAAAAAAGAATGTGTCTCTGGTAGACAACATATAGTTGGGTCTGGCTCTTTAGTCACTCTGTCAGATTCTTTTTTAATTGGTGATTTAGACCATTTATAGTTGAAATGATTATTGATATAGTTGCGGGAATATCTAGCATATTTACAACATTTTACTATTGTTGAACGTTTTCTTGGTTGCTTGTCTTTTTAAATCTTCCCCTCTGTTTCTGCCTTTTCTGGTTTTAATAGAGCATTTTATGTGATTTCATTTTGTCTTCTCTCAGGATATCAGATATATTTCTTAATTTTTTAGTGGTTGCACTAGAATTTGCAGTATACTTTTATAATTAATATAACTGTACTTTCAAAAAATTCTGCACTGCTTCATGGGTAATGCAGGTAATTTATTTCTAATTTTTCCCTCCTGACACTTATGACATTGCTGTCATTTTTTCATTTATCAAAATGGTAAAATCATTCAATACATTGCTTTTATTGTAATTTTGAACAGTTATCTATTAGACCAATTAAGAATACAAAGAAATATTTATTTTACCTTTACTTACTCATTCCCTGATGCTCATTTTTTAAATGTACATCTGCTTCTGAAATATATCATCTTTCTTCTCTCTGAAGAACTTCTTTTAAAATTTCTTGGCCGGGCCTGATGACTTACGCCTGTAATCCCAGCACTCTGGGAGGCTGAGGTGGGTGGATCACGAGGTCAGGAGATCGAGACCATCCTGGCTAACATGATGCAACCCCGCCTCTACTAAAAATACAAAAAAAATTAGCCGGGCCTGGTGGCGGGCGCCTGTAGTCCCAGCTACTCAGGAGGCTGAGGCAGGAGAATGGCGTGAACCTGGGAGGCAGAGCTTGCAGTGAGCCAAGATCTCGCCACTGCACTCCAGCCTGCGTGACAGAGCGAGACTCCGTCTCAAAAAAAAAAAAAAAAAAAAAAAAATTCTTGCAGGGCAGGTCAACCGGCAACAAATTACCTCAATTTTAATTTGTCTGAGAAAGTCATTATTTTCCCACTTCTGAAGGATAATTTTGCAGGATACAGAATTCTAGGTTGGTGGGTTTCTTTCTTTCAAAACTTCATGTATCTCAGTCTACTCTTTTCTTGCTTACACGGGTTTTGAGAAGTCAGCTGTAACTCTGCTCCTTTCTAAGTAAGGTGCTTTTTTCCCTCTGCTTCTTTTATGATTAAAAAAAAAATTTGATTTCTTTGCAGTTTGGATATGATGTGCCTACATTTGGCTTTTTGGGGGCATTTATCTTGCTCAGTGTTCTCTGAGCTTTCTGGATCTATTGTTTGGTGTCTGACATTTATTTATGAAAATTCTCACTCGTTATTGCTTGAAATATCTGTTCCTTCTCTCTTCTTCTTCTGGTATTCTCATTATGAATATATTACACCTTTTGTAGTTGTCCCACAGTTTGTGGATAGTTGGTTCTGTTTTTTTTTTTTTTTTTTTTTTTTTTTTAGTCTTTATTGTCCCAGATTTTCAAATTTGAAAGACATGTATTCAAGCTCAGAGATTTTTTCCTCAGCCATGCTCAGTCTAATAATGAGCCAGCAAAGACAATCTTTATTTGTTACAGTGTTTTTTATATCTAGCATTTCTTTTTAATTCTTTTTTAAGAATTTCCATCTCTCTGCTTATATTAACCATCTGTTCTTGCACATTATCTACCTCTTCAATTAAAGCCTTAGCATAGTAATCATAGTTGTTTTAAATTCATAGTCTGATAATTCCAACATCCCTGCCATTATCCTGGTCTGGTTCTGATGCTTGCTGTCTTTTCACACAGCCATTTTTTTTTTATTTTTTGCTTTTGTTTGTATGTCTCCTAACTTTTTGTATGTTTCATAACTTTTTGTTTAAAGATGTATTTGCCTATCACTCTCCAATTTGAGGGGCCATGGTTTACCCTGTGACCTCACTTCTGCAATGTATGTAAGACACTTGTTTTTTTTTTTTTAGGGTAAAGTGGTGACTTCTAAGCTCTGTATGTGCCCGAGTCCATCCTTGCTTTCTCAGGCCCAGGAGTGGTGACAGCTTTCATTTATTGGTAGCCTTATAGAGTACACCACCCCTGAGGGTTCCCTTAACCTTGTCACATTTGGTAAACACTGTCTTTATTAGATTTTGCTCAGTGACCTCACTTGAGCATTTCATCTATTTCTTGACAGGATCCCAACTAATGAAAACATTGTTCTTTATGACATTCATCATCCACCTCCCTCATGATTATTATGACCATTTTGTTTGGCTCATGTTTCACAGGAAAAATGGAGTAAACCACGCTTAATTAGTCATTTGAAGATGATTTTTTATGCATGCCTATAAAACAGGCTGAGTAACATACTGTGAAGTGCACTGATTTGAGTCACAGTTTGGTTTGAGTTTAATTCTGCTCATTGCAAACTGTGTGGCTCTGGACAAGTCACTTAACTTGTTCCAAATCACAGTTGCTATGAAAAAGAAAGATAATATATATTTTTTCAAGAGATAGATTTGAGGAGAGGAAAGTGTACAATCTGATATGTGACAGTGTTCAATAAATAAATGGTAGTAAAACTACTGTAATTATTATTCAGAACTTTTTCAGGAAAAGTAAATCACCAATGAATAAACTTAGAAGTTAGCAAGTGATTATGCTCATTGATTATAGAAATAGCCATGAGAAAAGATAAGTGTTTCTTCATTTTCTCTTAGTAGTTTTTTAGTGAAAGACAATTCAGGAGACCTAGTCATGATATGTGTATGTGTGTGAATATATATAGACACACATGCATATATATATATATATAGAGAGAGAGAGAGAGATAAATAGATGCACGCATATATATATATATATATATACACACATGTATCTATATGCCTCTCTGTTCAAGTGTATTCTCTATTGATTTGTTTTGACAGTTAAAGAAAAAGAAAATTTTATACCAGAATGCTAGGTTCCTACCATTAAGGGGAAAAAAGGAAAAGTCAAAGGAAGTGAAGACTATCAAATATGGGAGGATGCTTGCTGACTAAAAGGACTGTTGTGCATGGTAGTTGAAATAGGATTTCTGGCATAGATAATAAGGTTAAGCCACCAGAATAATTTTTCACTATAGGATTTAAATCTATTTCCATGAGGAGTCAGAGATGTAGAAGCCATGCCTGTAACAGCTTCTGAGTCTGCTACTTTCTAAAATCATGATCAATTCTAGGACACTAGATTCAGTTTTAGACAATGCTATCTTATAGGCAATATCTAAATGTGCTAAGACTGTTATGAATCAGGTAACATCATGACTGTCTTAGAGAATAACAATTTAGTTTTCCCCAAACAGTGCAGAAATAATACTGACAGCTTATTAAATGGCATGAATTTCACAGGCTGTACCTTTATTGAGCATTCCCTTTATATTCACTTTTATTTTTACTTTTCTACAACTCACTTCTCACAAAAAATTTAAGGCCAATACAACAAAAATATATAATGAAATACTAATATAACATAAGTATCAGTAGAAAATCAGGACCAAAGAGTTAACATAATTGCTTATATTAAGCTTAACATCTGGTAGACAAGACATAAGCGGCACAATTTATACGTGATTTACACTATTTTCTTGGGTTAAACAACTGCTGTCTGATTTGTCCTTCCACTCAACCTCCTTAAACCTTTCTCGTTTTTTCCCTCTCTCTACCCCCTCCCTCATACTAGCCCATGCACATGTGTGCACACACACACACTCGTTTCTTACATAGAATTTTGCATGGAACCATTGATTGATATGGTGGACAATATCATCTGAAACTTTTTAAAGTGTAGTAGTATGTTTCATATGTCTTTTTCATATAGTGCTCTTTGATAAATTAGAAAGAGTGATGGAACACAGTAAAAATGACTCTATAATGCAGTAAGGTAATAATGTTTTAATCAATAACCTGGTGTTGGTTTCATCTGATTCAGAAAAAGAGCTGAAAGCATGTCCAAAAGGCACAGTACTTTACATCTTTAAAACAATGTATATTCTGTAAATTGTATCCTTTCAGGCAAGCTTTATTAAAACTGCCCAGAGAGAGTCTGAGGCTGTGTTCTCTGATGAAGTGTTGGAGCCTAGGTATTCTGAAAGCATACAGATTGAGAGCAGATCCACATGCTTTATGACAAACAGATGGGATGAATTAAAGCTTATGACGAAACTTGAGGCACACTGGCCTGGATAAATGACTACAACGTACAGAGGGTGACAACAGGGATATCTGTAGGAACGTTTAGCATTTAGGATCATTTAACATTAGCTTTAGGAAGCTGTAATGGTAATCTTTACCACATAAATGGGGTTAAGATGGTCTCCACATTCTATACCATTTATGAAAAGGCAAAATGGTCTGATTTGAAATATTTTTAAAAATAGGCCATTATAGGGAAATATCAGTAATACTCATTTGGAACTTCTTACTTTCTCATTGTATATCAGTGTCAGTTACAAAATAAAAATGAATTGGTTACTGTAAGAAGTAATTCGATGTAAGCAAATTGAATTTTGGAGAAGGGCTGCCAAAGACAATAATTTTTAATTTAGAAAAATTGATATCATGTCACTCTTTCAGATATAATTAGATACCAGTTCCAATTACCTACTGTGGACCCTTATGCTCTATCTTAATAAAACATTACTATTAGTAAGAGATCTTAGCTCATTCTCCATGACAGGTGTGATATACATTTAGTTACCCTAAAAGTGGCTGAAAATAATTCTGATGTAAGTTTTAAAAGGAGCGTAGAATAGTCGTTGTTAAATCTAATTCATGAAATGGTCTAGCATTGTCAGGAAATATATTAAAACATAAGCATGCTCAGGTCCTAAGGACTAATTGGATAAAAGATGGTTAGGGAGAGAAAACCAAGAACACTTGGAAGACAAATGTATGGCTGAACATGTTTCATATACTGAAAGCTTTCTTAGATTTAACTATACGTCTGTCCAATGTCTTTACTATTTTCTTTCTTCCTAAAGTACACTGTTCAGTGTAGGCTGGCAAATGGTAAAATTTGTTTTTTTTTTCTTTGAAAATATTTTTAACTCTGCTCCTGAATGATAGTTTTGTAGGAAATGTATTTTTATTTGATTATTGTCTTCTCTCTGCATGATTATTATATCACTTTATTCTGCCTTTTATTGTTGCTATAGAAAAATTGGATATTTATGTTTGTTCTGCTTTTGTGGAAAATCTGGTTTGCTATTTGCTAATAAGATCACCTTGCCTATTGTACAGGAGGAAAAATGTCCTTTCCTTTATACATTTAGGTTCATAGCTGAGGCCCCTATAACGGAAAAACATATGAACAAGAGAAAAGCATACACACCGAAGTTTTACATGACCCTGGAGCCTTCACAAGGAAACGAATATCCAAAAAAACAGTTAAACCTGAGTGATTTTTCTAGTAGGTTCGATGAAAAGTGAATAGTCGTGGAAAAATATTACACACAGAAAGGGTATGAGCTAATGGTCATAAACTGGGGGAAACTTAACAAGGCCTGTTTGGTTGGATTCTTCTCTGTGTCCCTGTGTCTTCAGCAATAAGGAATAAGGATGCTCCTTTCCTCCAGGTATATGAGAGCACCTCCCACATGCGGGTCTTATGACCTGAGCCTGGGGAGTGTAAGAAAATCCTTTCTAGGTTTTATGACCTTCCAGGGAGACAGATGGAGAGGAAGGTCAGAGTGACTTTCCTGCTTCTGCAATTTTCTAAAATTTCTTCAGCTTAAAAAAATGTAGGGTAGCATGTCCTAAACCCCATCACTACTAGGTTCTTGTTTATGATGATAAGTCTGGTATTGATTTTGCAGTGTCTGATTTCTGTTGTATTTGAGTTTCAGCCACAATCCTGCACTGGGTTTACTGAGATACTCCTACATTTTTTAATTTCAAAATACCCACTTTTGTTTATGTGAAGTAAGTTAATATGTGTATGAGCTTTCTTTGGCTGTGTAACAAATTACGGTAAGTCTAGCAGTTTAAAACAATGTCCATTTATTAGCCTCACGGTTCTCTAAGTAAGTAGCCCAAGTGAGGTTGCCTGGGTTGTCTGCTCAAGGTCTCACGAGGCTGAAATCAAGGTGATGGCAGGACATAATCCATAATCTCCTTTTTTTTTTTTTTTTTTTTTAAGATGGGATCTTGCTCTGTGCTCAGGCTAGTGTGCAGTGGCACAATCTTGACTCACTGCAATGTCTGCCTCCCAAGCTCAAGCAATCCTCCCACCTCAGCCTCCTGAGTAGCTGGGACCACAGGTGCGTGCCACCATACCTGGCTAATTTTTTTGTATTTTTGGTAGGGACGGGGATTCACCATGTTGGCCAGGCTGGTCTTGAACTCCTGGCCTCAAGTTATTTGCCTGCCTTGGCCTCCCAAAGTGCTGGGATTACAGGCATGAGCCACCGTGCCCAGCCAGGACATATTTTCATTTTGAGTTCAGTGTTCTGTTCCAAGCACATCCAGATTATTTGTAGAATTCAGTTTCTTGCAGTTGTAGGACTGAGGTCCCCATTGCCTTGCTTGCTGTCAACTGGGATCATTGTCAGCTGCTAGAGGCTGCCTGCCTTTCTTACCATAGGGTCTTGTCAATCTTCAAAGCTGACAATAGAGAATATCCCTTTGATAAATCCCTCTGATGCTTCAAACCTCCGACTCCAGGAAGAGGTCAGTCCCTTTTAAGGGTTTACCTAATAAAGGCCAACCCATCCTGGATAATCTCCCTTTTTCAAGTCAATTGTGTCATGTAACAAACTAATCAGGAAAATGAAATCCACCAAATTTAAAGTCCTAAGGATTATGCTGGTGTGTATACCAAGGGGTAGGGTCATGGGGGTCCATTTTAGAATTCTGCCTGCCACAACAGGGGTTTAGCAATTATCAATGAGTTCTAATTAAGAGAAACTTGTCAATAATGAGATTTCTAGTAGGTAAAGTTTTATTTTATGAGAAAAAAATCTAGCTATTGTTTTAATATGCACATTTAGATATTGTGAACCGTCATGAATACATATTTACTGGCATACAAATGATTCATTTGGTTTATAATTTAACATTGTATTGAGAACAAGCCAAAGTTTAATAATTAATGGAGGGAGATGGGAAAGTGGAGTGCATTCTTGAATCCATTTTTTAATTACAAAAAGAGCTCTGCTTCTGCATATATTAATTTAAGATTAAGACCTTCCACCAGTTTGTTAGTTATTGCTTCCTTTTTTTCATCTTTGGCTGAAAGGATCACATTCCAGGTACGGACTTGCTGGTTTTCCCCTCTTAGAAAGGATTACTAATTAAATTGCCTCTTAAAGTAATAGACTTTGCTGATTTAACCTTGGCAGGCAATTGCCTGTTCTCAGTGTTGCCTGGAAAAATGATTTCTCTGGATGAGAATGCGAATCTTTATTCTGATTCTGTTTTTTTTAAAACCATCTTCAGTTTATAGTCCAGTGTTGGTTTTCATTCAAGAAGACGGTGAGAATAGTGTAAGACACGACTGTCCTCTGAAGCCTATTTCAGTTCACAGTGTATATTCACAGATGAAGAAACAAAATGTAGGTAATACATTTTGTGCCACTGATTTATGTATTTATTGATCTGTCGCCCAGGCTGGAGTGCAGTGGCACGATCCCCGTTCACTGCAGCCTCTAAGCACTGGGCTCAAGCGATCCTCCTGCCTCGGCCTCCCAAAGTCCTGGGACAGGACACGCCTGGCACAGGGGTGTACCACCACACCCGGCCTGCCACTTAGTATTTTGTCAGAAGGATCAATGCTTCAAAAATTTGTTTTTGAAAGAAACAGACCCTTAGAGAAATGGCTTGAATTAGTCTTGAATTAGTCATTTTCCCCACTTTCAGACACTAGGAAAAGTTCTCCTTTCTTCCTTAACAGTTTGTTCAGGTTTCTCGATACTGAAGTCACAACCAAACCACATGGGGTTATCGCATGGAGTCCTGGTTGTATCATCCCAAGTGGCAAGAAAGAAAGAGGTCCTGCGGTCCTCCCGAAGGTGGACGAAGTCTGTGATCCCCTCACGTTCTAACCTCACTGTTGTACGAAGGGGCGTTGACTCGTCTCCACTCCTTCCCTCTCCGGTAAAGAGGGAAAGGAGTTGGGTTGGCAAATCGGTTACAAGAGAAAGGGAAAGGCACTGGGAGAAGGCGGAGCGGGGGCGGCCTGGAGCGCTGATCCGGCGCCGAAACGCGGGCAGTCGGGGGCCAAGGGCTTGAGCCAGGAGGCCCCGGAGCAGCAGCCGCCCGCTCCTCACGCCGCCGCCACCGCCCCCGCGGTTGCCTGGACACGGGATAACCGACTTGGGGCCTCGACCGCAGCAGAGCCGGAGGGGTGGGCAGGCGCGGGTCCGGGAGACGCGCGGGGAGACGCGCGGAGCCGGTGAGTCGGGGGCGCTTGCGCCTCGGCGCGGGGCGCTGCCAGGCGGCGCCCACTCCCCCTGGCCGCCCGCCTGCGCGACTCCCGCCGGAGAACCAAATGCAATTCCCCGGCCGCCCTGCGGGAGTTAGAATCGACTAGTTCTTCACCCCTTCCGGAGGCGGCGGGGAGTCCTTGCCCCGCGCGTTTGAAAACAATTCCCCAAATCCCCAGTCCCATAATTCCCCAGTCCCCCAGTCCTTTTGTCCCCCTGTTCCCCGTCCTCCAGTTTCCCAATCCCCCAACCTCTGTCCCCAGTACCCTAGTCCCTCAGTCCCTCAGTCCCCCAGTCACCCAGTCCCTCAGTCCCCCAGGCCCCACTGCCGGGGGAAGGGAAGCAGAGTCTCCCTCCGCTGGCCGCCTAGAGGAACTTCATCTTGTCTGTAACCGTCTCTAGCGTCTTATTCCTTTAAAATAATTATTTCAACTTTTATTTTGCTTATAAGGCCGCCTTGTGGTGGCTCATGTATTATTCCTTTGAACTGTTATTGATTTCTCTTCTTGATATTTAATTTTTCAAGTGTCTGCTCAATCAAGTCAAATACTGAACAACTTCCTGGCGGAGAGGCTGAGAATTTTATACTTGCTTGCTCGACAGCACCCCAAATAAGATGATCCACGCCAACACCTCCCCTTTACAGGTGAGAAAAGTGATATTCAGAGCTGATTTGTGATTTGACAAAAGTCAGATCCAGCAATCTTCAAACTCAGGAATATAAGAATCTCCCGATTGCCAATTCAAAGCATTTTCTATTATTGTTTTCTTGACATTCATCCACTGCTCAATAAATATTTGTGAATTGACTTGGTAGCTTATCACTCCTATTTATCATTGGATAATCTGTTGTGTATTGATTGCTCTGGGCATCTTGACCCAAATACAGCATTCTTGACATCTCCCTCCTACCCTCAGAATATTGTTTCTTGGTCCTGCTGTAGTAATAGGTTTTAGAACACCACTTACCAAGTTTAAGAACTCAGAGACATGACTAGTTGTAAGACAAATCCAAGAATCCAGAGGATTTTCAGCTGTTTATGTTCAATTGTTATTTAGACATTCGTACAGAAACTAGTGTATTTCTATCTTGAATATATAATACTTCTTACTTTACTGTTGTAGTCATAAAGTTTTATTATAAACTATATCTGTCTAATTTCCAGAACTATCGAAAATATGAGTTTGATTGTTAGTCTACCCACTATCCCTGGATGGGTTGGGATTGCTGCCAGAGCTTTTATCCACAACCCAGACTTCTCTCTCCTGCTCCCACCTCAGATTCAAAACAACCTTAGACTCAACTAATTTGTTACCACATCCTCAGAAATTTTCTTCCTGTTCTATATTCCATAGCAGTGAACGGGATAATTGCATATATTCTTCTTTCTTTTATCTTTATAATATGGACTTCATTCTCACACTGGCTTATTCCACCAGTCTAGAACCATGATTTCCAAGAGCACTGGACTCATAAATTCCCAAACTTGCACCTATAAAGAAAATCTAGAAACACTCGATGGATTCTTCTTGACCTCAGTTGGTTCAATTTGCCTGTCCCAAGAGCATTTATGTTGGGGATAGGGTTACTATGATTGGCAGCAATGTCAGACTATGTGGATGGAGTGGGAAAACAATTACATACAAAAAAGGAGCCCTCTAGGAAAGAGAATTTCTGGGGGAAAATCCATATTTGTCTACTCAGTTTATCTAGGCTTATGGGACTGAAGATTAATGAGATTAATGAGAATATTGGCTGCTAAAATGCTAGATGGCAGATTACAGACAACATGGAAAGGAAGATGATGTATGGTGAATGAGCAGGGAAAAGCAGAAAGATTAAGCAACTGGAATATTTAAAGTAGATGAAGAATTTGTATTGAGGTAATGATATAGGGAGATAATTGGACTGATTATTTTATAAGCATCTGGGTTATATACCTGGTGGAAAATTAGTACATCTACAAGCAGATGGTTGCATGTGTGTGAGCTCTAATGGCCATGGTAACTTCATGTCTGTTTTCTGCACAATAACACAAATTGTGTGTGTGTGTGTTTGCCGTGTGTGTGTGTGTGTGTGTATGCCGTATATGGCATCTTAAAATCGATGTTGAACTTTTAACTTCGTTTATAATGCTGCTGAAATAGAAGAAGACCACTCACATTAGAACAAGCCAAGGCTATTTATTCAGATCTTGCTAGAGGAAGGGAGTGAGCTACTATTACTTGCATTGGACAGAGACTCAAAGGCAGACAGGGGAGTGGGGAAGCTGTAAAGCTTCAGGTATGTTTTGACTGGAGGTTGTTGACATGGGGATGCTGAAGGAGGGCTAACTAGAAGCAGGATACTTTATGTGACTGGTCTGAGGATCTTATCTGGCTTTCTCTGCTTGGTCTCGAGTTGGAACCAGGGGCAATAATTAGGAAAGCTGGCAGTCATCAACAAAGTCCTGACTGTTCCATGCTGATCACTGTGGAAGTTATGGTTTGGCTTTCTGGACTGGTTGATGCAGATGTGTGGATTAGAGTTTTATTTTCATATGTGGTCTGGCCATAGTCCCTTTATATTTTCAGTCAATGTTCATAAAAATTCAGTTAGGTAAATTTAAACTTATCCTTATATTAGAAAACTGATATTTGCACACATTGTATTTATGGACATGTAATTTGTTAATGAACCCTAGTTCACTGAATTTAAATTATTACCATGTATTAAGTGGTTATTATATGCTGGTGACTGGACTAAATATTCTGTACACATTATCTTATTTTAACCCTCACAATAACACTGCGAAGTATTGTTATTTTTACCATTTTCCGCAGCAAAAGGCTGAAGCTCAAATACATTAACTACCCTTCCCAAGGTCAGATAGCCAGCCAGTAATGGGACCCATGAGGAACTGAATTCTACATCTAACTGATTGAAAAGCTATGTTCTTTGGCATTTGATTAAACTACTTTAATCATGATATGTCTATTTTATATTAATTTATATCTATGAACATTACCATCTGGCCTCCCTTTCTGGGTACTTACTGAATGTATGTGTGAACAGAGGTAATTAGAAGACCTTTCATATGAACCGAAGGGATTCAGCCTACCCTTAGATCCTGGAAAACCTTTGGATTTAACCACAAACCAATGAACTGGATGAGATACCTGGGCATGTTAAATAAAATAGCAAAGGTGGAGGGGCAACAATATGGTTGAACAGACAGTAAAAGAACACAACCAACATGTTATAGTTTGCATGGAAATTAGTTATTTGAACATCCCTCTATTGATGGTAAGTTGTTTAATGGACAAACTGGACAATTATTTTTGTTTCTTTAAAAATTTTCTTTGTGTAAATGAGACTTTATTATTTAAATTTGTTTTCCTTGAGGTAAAAACTATCCTCATAAATTGTAACTGTTGAGTCTAAAAATTACACTTGCGACAAATTCTTTGAGAGGCTGAAAAAGCTAAGCATTTCTGCTAGAGAAATTATGTTAGTCAGAGGTAATTACACTTCAATCACCTTAAGTGTTCCATTGCTTAAGAAACTACATTTGCTCGGTTTGTACTCCCAGAACAACTTTATAACGGGCAAAGGATATAGCATAACACAGAAACAACACAAGAAAAATATGCATGAAAAAGGACCTAGAGGTCCCAGGCACAGGTTTCTTTGTTCTCCCACCTCTGGGTCACGCAGGTGCTCTTAGCCTGTACCAGACTGTAACAACTACTGGTGTGCATGTGAAGCACTTCTGTAGCAGGAGACCCAAATCTGCTCACAGTGGAGATCTCTTATAATAAGCTTTTCATATAGACATATTCTAGCTATGTTACCAGCCTTTACTTTGAATGTCTTCCTCCCCCAGGCTCCACTGAAATTAGGTGCAATTATAAATTCAATTATTATTACTAAACAGTGCTGGCAGGCTGATACATCTTGCTCTGAAACAATTCATGGATCCATGGTTACAAAACATCATTTATCTTTAGTTAATACATTTTACAGCATTGGCCAAGGGTCAGTAGCTCTGGAGATAAACTGCAATCAATCCAAACTGGCTAAGATGAACCTATTAGATGCGTAGATTGTGGACACAGCAATAAATGTTCAAGTCTTTTCCCCATTAAAACCAGAAAACAAATAGCATCCTCCTTTGCATCTATATCTCACTTCATGTCTAGCTCTTTGCAGCTCATATCTGCTCAAGTCCTAGAAAGAGTGGTCTATGTATGTCTTTCATCATCCTCATTCTTTCTGTCCTGGACATCTTGTTACCTAAACTCTGCTCCTATCATTTATGGGAAATGTTTGTGTTAAGGTCATTCATGACCTTCTGCTAGATGAAATGGACATGTTTGTATTTTTTCTAGTCTTTGTCTTAATGTACTTTTTGGAAACTTGACTCCAGGTTGCAACTCCTTTCTCTTGTTTTCTATGATCCCATTCATTTTTATCCTTCAATTTCTCTAGAAATTGTTAATGTTAATTATTCTTGACTTTAATGTCAAAATTCCTTTTCTTTATTGCTGTTGTTATGTGATCTGATCCAACTATAGTTCTATAATAATAATTCCCAAAACTATGTATCCAGTCTCAAACCTTCTCATGAATATTGGACACACATATACCATCGTCATTAAAAAGCACCCATATGTGAAGTTTCAGTGGTCCTCTCTCCTCTGCTCACCTGGTTTTCCTCACGTAGATCTGATTTCAGATAGTGGCAGTGTAGGCTATTCATTCATGCCAGATATATGGGAGTCATTCTAGATCCCTCTTTCTCTGTTACTGCATTTAATTTATCATCAAATCACACTGTTTCTGTCTCTTAAATAGCATTTGATTCTTTTTCCTCCTTTCCATTTCTACTTCTTGTAGCTTATTATTGTATTATAATAATAAATATTATTATTATAAATAATGTTTACTGTGATCACTTCAGTAGTCTTCTTGATCATTTTTTGCCTCTAATCATGGTCTTCTTCAATAAGCCCTCCATGGCATAGCACTTGCCTCTCTCTCTCTGTAGTGTTACTGTCTGTTGACTGATATGTTCCTACAAAAGATTGGAAGTAGTTAGAAAAGGGTCTCATTTATTCTGGCATCATCAGTGCCAAGCATATAATATATATTGAATACTGTTTTGAATGAACAAATTAACATACAATTTAGAAAATATGCATGGGAAATGAGGATATGGTGCTTACATGCTCTAAAACAACATTGTCCAAAAGACTTTTCTGCAATCATAGAACTGTGCTATGATGCAGTAGCCTATAGCTACATGTGACTATTGAGTAGTTGAAGGTGGTTAATGTAGCCAAGGAACTGTATTTTTAATTTTTAAATTGAATATGGCTAGTGGCTATGATAGAGAACAGCATAGTTTTAAGAAAATATGCCCCAAAATTGCTCTTTTTAAAAAATATAATTAACTCTTAAGTGGAATAAACTAAAGCTGTTTTTTTTTCTGCTCCAATAATTATGACCATTTTAAACTAAAATTCTGCAGACAGTCCCTCATTCATAGTTCAACAATTCTGTTCAAGAAATATTTTTGAGCACATAATATTTGCCAGGTACTGTGGGTTCAAAGATAAACAAAATAACAATTTCCGCATTTGAAGATGTAGCCCGAAAATGTCACCTGATAATGGAATTTGATTTCTGAAATATTGAAAATTAGCGGAAAATTTGAAAATTGATGAAGACACTGGGAAAGAACATTTTAAATATTTTTTCCCTCTTCCTTCTCCTACATCTAGATTCTGAAGTAGCAGATGAGAGTTAGAATTGTCAAAATGAATCTTATGATGATGGGAATCATTTCACGTCCCCATATGAAATATACACCCCTCCTGAAGTGCAGTGGGGATGAACTTTTGCTTGTTTCTTTGACCTATGTAGTTTTCATTATCTCCTTTCCTTTCTACCTTCTATTTTGTGTCTTCCTGATATCTCAGTTGCTTTCAGATTTATTAATTTCTCTGAAACACAATGTCGCAGACAGCCCCATGTCACAACCTCTGGCTCTAGACAGTTCCATCAAACTGTGTCATTTCTGGGGACTGACTGTGGTGTGATAGCAAATTTTGCATCAGTATGACAGCATTTATAGCCAAGCTAATTTAGATTACTTAGCAAATATTATGCCATGAAATCATGTATAAAATGATATCAGTAGGGTCCAAATATATAGTATAAAATGTATTTCTTTACCCACTAATTTGAACATTTCCATAGAAAACTGCTGTAAGAAGCTGTTGGCGTAATTTCTTTGTAATAAATTCCCAATGCTGCTTATTACTTTTGATTTTCTTATTCTCCAGATGGCTACACATTTGCACTCTTATTTGTCTGTTATTTCACTAAACACAGATTTCTTAGTGGGTGTTATTATTTATTTATATTTATTTATATCTCTGGTTTGTTTTGCAGCAACAAAACCTGTTTCTCTTAATGAAGAATTTAACAACAATAGGAAATTAGTGGAAAGCTTAATTTTCCAGCTTCATTTAGTGCTTCTCAAAAGCTATACTGTTGGATGAATTTTGATTTCTTTACTGAATATTAACAAATTTCTAGAAAAATATTAAATATTGCTTGTATTGAGATCTTTGCTTAGTCATAGTGATTTAAAAGAGTCCAAACATTTATACTTAAACATATTTCAACAATAGAATTACTAATGAAAGCATTACTTCCTTTTTCCCCTACGGCATAATGATAAATCCAGAGTGATATCCATTTTTATTTTCTTTATGAAACGTATAAGAAAATATCTTTCCACACACACACACACACACAAATTCTGCTATTGAATTATTGGTCAGTCATGGAGTGGGAAGCTATTAAGGCGCTTTACTGTTTAGAATGAAACATAATAGGAAACCTTAGCGTTTTATTACATTTTCTCAACTAACAGCTTAAAGCTGTAATTATGGGGAAATAAAACCACATTGTTCAAACTTCACTCTATTCTTCATTTTCTTATTCATTTTAGTCTGATATTTTCCTTCCCTATAGATGGCTTACTGGGATCTGGTAAAGATCGTTAAGTGGAGGAACATTGAGTGACTAGTGGTGATGGGTTGGGGGCAGGGCAACAGTGCATTATCTGTTTTCAATTTAGTGTTTGAAGGCCTCTAGTAGGAAAAGAAAACTCATGACCTTTTGACAAGGTCGTAATTAAGGGAGAGTTAGTCTTTCCATTTTTATTAAATTTTAATTTGGTAGCTCATATGAACTAGAAGTTTTTTTATTTAGCAACATATGCTTTGTATTAATTCAGTAGTTTGCATTTTGAGGAAGATCATTTAGGGAATCTGGATGAATAAAAATTGGATATACTCTGGAGATGCCATGCCAATGCATGGATATCCTTTTGCGGAAGCAGAAAAATCAGCCCTAGGTAACAATTTTCAATAGAATTTTAGATGTATCCTTTGTGGGAAAACTCAATACTCCCCTCACGTTATCCAAACTTTAAACCCTACAAGGTTTATAAAAATGACTAATAGAATGGAGTGTTATGCTTTAGAAGAATAAACAGAACTTGGTGAGTGTTAAAATTTCTAAACTAATGTTAACAAACACTGAGTAATTTCTTTGTAATTCAAACATAACCTCAGAATAGTTGATAATATCAGTCTCTCTTACAAAGGCAATAATTAAACCTCTTAAAGATCATATTTCATATGCCTTAATACCACATTAATCAATGTAACTGTGTTCTCAACATTTAGTTCCTTAACAGACAGTAGATTTGAAAAAGTTCAAGGCAGCTGTTTCTTGATACCTTTAAAAAAGTAATTAAATTAATGGACAAAGCCGTGCAATTAAAAAAAATATTTCTGACGTTTATCTTACAGAGCATCATAAATAATCCATAGGTAGAAACGGCATGAAGATAATGTTTCCCCTATTGGGAGATTCAGTCTTTCTTTAGATGAGTTACTGGATGTGTTTCTCAAAGAGATGTGTTTCTTTGCTACTGAGAGGGACCTGGAGTGTATAAAATTAGAAGGAAGAGCATCACGGGGTATTGGTATGTGCATCAAGGAGTATTCAGTTAGTGTGTGTGTTTGTGTGTGTGTGTGTGTGTGGAGAAGGCATGAGAGAATTATATTAAAAATTGTGTTGGAGAAATCTATTACTACCATCTTTAAGCAAAACTTACAGTTCGCTTAGAAAAACTCTGCTAAAAATGTTTAGGTTCTACTAATATACTTTTGCTGGTATAGAAAGCATGGATCATAGCCCAGAAATGGAGTATGTAAAGAACACCACACTTAAGATTTTTCTCTAAGTCAACTAAATTCCAATTCTGTGGTGCCTTTCTACTAGTTTAGCAGCAAATTTACCCTCAGACAATCTTATCACTTGCATCCGCCTCCCCATACCCAACCAAACCCTCCTGCCATGTATCATCTCTTCCATTGAGAGTACCAGCCTTTTCATGGATCTCATAGATCACTGCTGACTTGATGTGGCTCCCAGGCCCATAAGAAGCTGAGTGCAGCTGGGAGCTCTCATGCCTATGATGCAGCCTGCAGTGCACCCAGCAGTCATGTCTCCAAAATCTGGTCACCTCCTTTGCTGCTACCATAGCCTTGCTGGGCTCACAGACCTCTTCCATCACCACCTCACTGATCCTACATTCCTCTCCAGGATATCCCATGAGTTAAGATCAAAGAGATTTCAGACTGCTTCAGCTTTTCTCCAGGCCAAAAACCTTTAGACAAAAAACTACAAAGTCTTGTTATGATATAAAAATGGGAGTAGACCAGCTGCGCGACTGAATAGAGAGAACAGATGCAATTAATAATTCAATATCTTCAGCTGATAAAATAATGTTTTAACAAACATGGTGCTATTTGGGGTGGA
Source organism: Pan troglodytes (assembly GCF_028858775.2). Taxonomy (NCBI): domain Eukaryota; kingdom Metazoa; phylum Chordata; class Mammalia; order Primates; family Hominidae; genus Pan; species Pan troglodytes. The sequence continues at coordinate 43,201,153 of NC_072415.2, read as the reverse complement.
GGAGGGTGCAGTTTGATTACCTGGGAACCTACCATCCTTTATTATAGAGTGGATCCTAGTAGGAGTATTTATATCACCTGCAGTAACAAGATTAGTTTAAAGTTGTATATGAAAATTTGTGTTATAATAGCTATGTATTTATTTTCATATCTACCAGAAAATATATAATCCTAATGTGAATTGGTGTAAATTGACTTAAATAACACTACAAAGAGTAAGCAAAAATAACAAAAAGTATGATAGTGGTATCCAAATAACCAGATGTGAATAGCCAGTATGACCTTGTTTCTGTGAAAAATCATGTTATTGAATTTTTAAAAAATTGTTATTATGTTTATAATTGAGAATGCCTATAATTCAGATATTCTAAGGAAGTTGTGAAGATTCTTAGTATGCAGGAAGTCTTCTTGGCTTTCAACAAAGAAAACGTCCCAAATAATATAAATGGTTAGTTTCCCATGCTCTACTACTCCACTGTTAAAAGTAAAAAAAAAAAAAAAAAAAAAAAAAAAAAAGTTATTTGTATTTCACTTATGTAGACTTCATTCTTTTGGTTTTGAGGACAGTGAATCATCACCTGAGCCATTTCCATTACTGTTGCTGATGTTCTTTCTTTCTTTCTTTTCTTTTTTTTTTTTTTTTGAGACGTAGTCTCGCGCGGTTGCCCAGGCTGGAGTGCAGTGGCGCGATCTCGGCTCACTGCAAGCTCCGCCTCCTGGGTTCACGCCATTCTCCTGCCTCAGCCTCCCGAGTAGCTGGGACCACAGGGGCCCACCACCGCGCCCGGCTAATTTTTTGTATTTTTAGTAGAGACGAGATTTCACTGTGTTAGCCAGGATGGTCTCGATCTCCTGACCTCGTGATCCGCCCGCCTGGGCCTCCCAAAGTGCTGGGATTACAGGCGTGAGCTCATGTTCATTTTTAAACAATTGTGATTTTAAGCTACCGATTAATATTTTGATTAGTTAATAAACCTAATAGTGCAGCCCTCTATTAGAACAGGTTAGACTATGTTTTGCAAAAGTCCAACATCACAGTGGTTTAACAAAACAAAGATCTCTTCTTTGATGATGTTAGTGATGTGGTTAAGGCAGCTTTCCTTCATGGGGTCCTCTTGAAGGAGTGGCGTAGGGATCCAGCTTCTTTTACTGTAGCTTTACCATCTGGAACACATGGCTTCTAAGGTTCCATGGAAAGGAAAAGGGCTGGAGAGGCAAAAGGAATGATTTTAAGGTCAAGATCTACTCAACATTCCATTGGCCAGAATTCCAATTACATGGTCCTGAAACTGTCTTCAAGAGAGGCCGGCAAATATTGTTTTCCTATTTCTGAGAAAGAGGAAATTGTGCAATGAACACATATTGTTACTTCTACCACAATCCCAAAATATAATCCAGAGTAGTTAAGATATAAAAGACTATTTCATCAAAAGTGTTTCATTGTGCATTTCATATAATATTTACTGCTATACAGTTATACATTGACAAAAAATAATGTCTAAGTATAAATAAAGCTCCAAATAGTTTTATTATATTTAGGTTTAGAAGCTGTCAGAGGCTTACTCTTATTTTACTCAAGTAAAGTTTTTGTGGCAATTTTTTGATTTTAGAACAACAAAAGACTATTTTTTTTTGTAGATAACTCTTTGTAGATACAGATATATCTGAAATGATTAATATAAATGCAGTTTCTGAACCAATATTATCTCTTAGCTTTGCTTTTATCATGTCACATTATTATCTAAATACATACTAAACTTGCGTTGAAAACAAAGTTTACATTTTAGGTGGAAGAGACTATAATTTTACAAACGAAAGGATTTATCCTTTGACACAGAACGGCTGGAAATAGCATATATCATCTACCTTTAACAGTAATGCTATCTCAAGTTTAAGCTTACTTTTGTTAAGAAATAGCTTCTTTCTTTGGTTCCCAGGGTTGAAAATACTCTGTATTCTCTAGCTGTAATGACCATTGAAGATAAGTGATTTACAACATGGTTATCTGAATTTAAATTTGCTAGATAAAAGTGATTTTTCTTTACATTTGTTATTTCATTAGGAAAGTTTCCCTGAATTAAAAGAGGTTCTTTTTATTTCATGCTTTCCTTTCTCAAAGACGAATGTGTAATATTTATATCATATATTATTTTCTATCCCTTATAGGATTTAATATTCACATTCACAACATAAATATGTTATTGCTTTATATGCCATTCTTTTGCAGTTTGCATGTCTCTACTACATTTTGCTATGTGATCATTTGATTCTTCTATTTTATTATAACTTCTGCAAAACTTGTTTCATCTTGTTACTGGTTACCGAAGACTGACTTTTGTCCCTTGCTTGCTCTCTCTCTCTCTCTCTGTCTCTCTCTCCCCCTCCCTCCTTCTCTGCTTTTCTCCCTCTCTCCCTGTCTCCTTCTCTCCTTCTCTTTCTCTCTCAGTTTGTGTAGGGGTTGCCAGTTCCAGGTCGTTAGTTCATCTTTTCTGTTTAGATATTTCATTTTTAATTACTGATTTTTCTAACTATTTATATATTAATCCAGAAAGTCTTTGTTATCCACATTTGCAGTATCTTTTCCTGACTTGAGTGATAATGTGGAGAAGCTTTATATATTTATGAAGTCATAGCTCTAAAATATTTTGTGATTTTGGTGTTATGCTCGAGAGTCTGATCTTTTATAAATCATATTTCTCTTGTTCATTTTGTTTTTTTTCCTTTTAAACTTTTAATCTATTTGATTTTGAGATTAATTCTATGGTCTCAAGCACAGACTTTGTAATTCTCCTAATTCCATTCAACCAGGCTTACAATTTAAAGTTTGATTGAAAAATACTGCACACGTTATTCTCATTTAAAAGCATTACTGCACACAATTGCACATTAAAGGGTCCTGAGAACTTTTTTTTTTTTTTTTTACTTTTTTTCACCCTAGGAACCCTGTTATATTACCCTCACTCCATCCACTCCCTAATTCTTTTTTTGTTTTCTCTTTTTTTTTTTTTTTTTTTTTTTTGAGACAGAGTCTCACTCTGTTGCCAGGCTGGAGTGCAAGTGGGCGATCTTGGCTTACTGCAAGCTCCATCTCCTGGGTTCAAGCAATTCTCCTGCTTCAGCCTCCTGAGTAGCTGGGATTACAGGCGTGCACCACCATGCCCAGCTAATTTTGGTATTTTTAGTAGAGATGGGGTTTCACCATGTTGGCCAGCATGGTCTTGATCTCTTGACCTCGTGATCTGCCTGCCTCGGCCTCCCAAAGTGCTGGGATTACATGGTGACACACTCCTGGGCTAAATCCCACTCTGCACTGCCCAGCGATAGCACCTGGTAAATGGTTTAACCTCTCAGTGCTTTAGGATCTTCTCTACAAAAATAGGGCCAGTAGGCTGCTGAGGAGTAAATGAATAACTGGTATGTTTTAAGTGTAAGCTATCATTTTTGTTTTTCTTGGGTTAAGACTTTTCTAGATATTTTATGTGTTAGTAATATCTCCAAATAAATAAAAACTTCTGGAGGGCAGGAGTTGTCTCATTATTTTCTTATATACCTCCATATGTCTATCAAACATCTGCAGAAGTGTTCAATAAATAGTTATTGACATTCTTAAAAATAGAATTGAAAGAAATTTCTTCAGGAACAAAAGTTATGTCATAATAAAACAGAATAGTACTTTCTAATTCACAAAATAGTTTTTTCATAAGAATTTTGAAGCTTCAAATTTATCAAAATTTATTTTACATTTGAGACAAAAAGTACTTATTCAATATAAATGATGTAAGTACTTTATATTTTGTCAGAAAATGTAAATGCTTGTAGGATATTCACTGCAAAATTGTTTGATGTAACTCAGAGGTGAAATAATAACACATGATACATGATATTGACCTAGGAAATAATTTAACATCATGAAGGCTGATTTGAATTGCCTGTCACTCTTTAAGTCTCAAGTAATTACCAGAAGGTGAAAGGCTCATCTCTTTACTCAGACAAATTCTGAATACAGTATGAGATATCTTTGTGGATATATGGGTAGAAGCTGACTCTGTGAGTTCTAATTTGATTTATATGAGAAAAATGATATTTAATCTTTCCGAAGATGTGCTTGGCTTTAGCAAAACCATGAGATGTAATATTTAAAGCATCTTAACTCTAATCTATTGGATGTAATACAGACATAATATAAAGTCAATAGAACTTTATCAAAGAAAGAGAAGAGAGATTAGGAATCATGGTTACAGAGTTTAAAGATTTATAAAAGAAATTATTGTAACTGTGTATAGGAAAGATGTGGAACAATGATATTTTCATGATTTTTTACTATTTTGTAATACCTTCTGCATTGTTGCAAAAAATCTAGTCTATTATTGTACAATAAAAAAGATTGTAAAGAAGATATTCTTTGTGAAAGCAATTCTCAAGGCATGATTTATTCTTGTCTCCTATTAAGTTACTATAAATTTTCTAAAATAAGATTTTTACATTTTGGAACTTAAAATAATAGTCAATATTTGACAAGTACATTTTTGGCATTTCTGTCTGCTTTTATTGTTTTTTCTTTATTTGAAAATCATTTTTCTTTATTGTTCTTTGAAATAACTTTGGAAATAATTGTTAAGAATGAATCATAGTGATTGCATCTTGAAAACTGGAATATTTTCCCTAGAATCTGTGAGTAGAATATTGACATATAGTTTATTATAAAATATGAATCTTTTCTATGTTTAAGGCAGGATTATGCTCCTTCACATTAAGAGCAAATATTAAGTCTGGAAGCTCTTTAAAATACATGTAAATGTTAATTATTTTACTTTATTTTATTAACAATAACTCAAACTTTGATTTTCAAGATCTCATTTTTCAGAAATTTTCCCGTTGTTGACAATCCTCATTTTATTATAATACAATTAAATAATTTTATACTCTGTTGGGCTTTAATTATAAAAAATAAAACAGACAAAGCCCTTGCTGTTTCAGATCTCTTCAGTAGGAAAAGTAACACACGTACACAATTATTCAAGAGACTATAAGTGCAATATGATACTGAATTGATAAGAAAGTACAAGGAAAGAAGAAAGCAAATATGTTTTGTAGTGAGAAGTAAAAGGAAACTTTATATTAGTTAGAGACCTAAGGAAAGGAAGAGTAAAGAGACTTTGCAAAGGAATGGCTTCATGGAAGCAGATGGCTTGTCTTGATGACTGGTGTGGTTAGAATACAGAACGTAAAATAGAGAGGCAAGAGATGGCAGGAATGTATGATTTAATATTTTTATTGTCTCATGGGCATGTAACTTCTATGCCCTGTGAAAAAATTCCTTGCTATTACCAAAAAAGGTGTGTCTGGTCAAATTGATGGATTCCTTGAGGGTGCAAATTGCCTTATTCATCTATTCATCTTTGTTTCCTAAATAAGTCACAGTGACATAAACATAAAGCTACAAGCTAATGTTACTAAAGGAAACAATGGGTGACTGAAATGAAATAAATCAAGCATTATAGAATATTAAAGTGGGTCTTAGAGAATAATTCAGTTAGGCCAGGCGCAATGGCTCACGCCTGTAATCCCAGCACTTCAGGAGCCTGAGGTGGGCGGATCACGAAGTCAGGAGATCGAGAATAATTCAGTTAAGTCTCTTAGACATTTCTTTAATCCTTTCTATATCATACTTAATAAATTATTTTATAGCTTCTCTTTTATGACTTCTAGTGATATAATCTTTGCTACCTCATAATATAGCTTTGTTTTCTTTTGAAAAACTGCTTATCAGGAACATCCCATCTCAGGTGTTTACAGAGATGAGACGAAAAAACGAAAAAAGAAAAAATATATCAGGAACATCTCTGCATGATAGCCAAAATATTTTTCTACTGGCTGTAGAACCACCACCTGTTAATCTGACTGCTATTTTTGGAAGAGAGCCTCTAGAAATGTCAACTTAGACTTGCTCCTCTCTTCTCTCCTCGGCCCCATCAGCCTCAGTATCATCATGAGGGCAGCCATGTTAGTAGACAGCATCCTCACCCCATCCATGAATGTAGCCAGGGAAAAGAGAACAGACTCAAGCAGCACAGTTCAAGTATCCTGACTTCCCAGCAACAATTGATTGGATCAGATACAGACACCTGATCTAAGTAAGGCTAATTAAAATCCTCTACAGATAATTAGAATCAAGTGTAAGAAAGAGTCAGCTTCTCTTTGGTGGCTGAAGCTTTATGTTATAAAACTCAGGAGGTGTCAGCAGCTAAGATTTCTGAAACACGGAAAAGTCAAACTGCAGAAAGAAAATTGAAATGACTATAAAAAGAGAATCTGAGGCCAAGGCAGGGAGAATGCTGACAGCATGTGAGTCCCTGTAATTCTGTTTTTCTTATGGATTGACTGCTGAAATTTCCCAATATCTTTTCCATAAATATTGTGTTTCAGGTTACAGGTTTTTTTTAAATTTTTGTTTTTAAATTAATTGAGGACAGTCAATATAATTGGCAATCTGATTTAGACATTTTAAACTGTTAGTAGTGGTTGGTCATTCTACTGCTTCTGTTAATATTCAAATTCCTGTTTTCAGACCTTGGTTGAGATCCTGTCTCTGTTTCCTGTTTGCTGCCTTGCTCGATTGTTTGTGTATTCTGTGGTCTTATTTGTTATGTTTAACCTTGCATAGGGGTTTAGAAGCTGTATGGATAAAATATTGGACACTATTTTATTTTTTACTTTCAGTTCCAGGATACATGTACAGAACTTACAGGTTTGTTACATACGTATATATGTGCCATGGTGGTTGGCTGCCCCTATCAATCAGTCATCTAGGTTTTAAGCCCCGTTGACACAATTTTTAAACTATGTGTTAGGTCCACGACTACACCAAATATCACGCCTGGGGTCAGGTTCGAGCCCATGCCAAGGTTCGAGGGGAGTGAGTGGATGGGCAGATAGCTGAAAGAACACTCAGGGGGCTGTAGGCAGGTGAAGTGTGGTTTAATTCAGCAGCTCTCTCATCAGCAGCTGTCTTACGCTAGCTCTCTCATTAGCAGCTTTCTCACACTGTCCTATTCTGAGCTGTCTGCTCTAGCTCTGTGGCTCCTGCCACCCCCATGCCTGCACGTCAGCCTCTCCCTTGCCTTTAAGGTCAGCAGCTTAACTCTTTCTCCCTCTGGGCCGTGCCATGGCTCCCCTGTGTCTGTATGCAAGACGGACAGTTGTGGTTCTCTCTCTGTCTCTTTCTGTGGGTGCCAGCGCTGTGTCAAGCCCTATGCGCAGCATCAGAAGGGTAGTTATACCTTCTACAGACACTAGTGGCTTAGAACCAAGTATGAACTTACACAAATAGGTTATATAACAAGTGGAGGTGTGTGCCCGTACACCAATCCAGCTGAGTCACGCAGGCCTGGATGTCTGCCTTGGCCTATTCCTTGAATAAAGCGCATCCACGTACCTTACACTATGACGTTAAGTGAGTTCAAAATTTCAGCTATATTATAGGTGTAAAGCTGGAAAAAAGCAAGTCGTTATTTTTCAAATATTCTATAGATTAGGAAGTATTTTCCATTGTTAAACCGTTTTTTTTTAAGAAGGAAAAAGAGTGCCCTTTATTAGTACTTACGACCCGACCCCCACCAACTTCTACTGCCCATTTACATAAAAAAGGCATATTAACCACACCAAAACAAAACAAAACACAAAACAAAAACCGAAGTAAAGCAAATGTTAAATGATCTGGAAATTTAAAATATAACAAACTAAGGGTTTAAAAAACTTGCATGCCCCATAGTACTATACGAAACAACATATTGGTACAGTTTTATCAAAGTTTCATGGTAATTCAGTTAGATCTAAGAGATCAGAAAAGTTCTCATCAGAACCTTGGAAAAATAACAAATAACATTTGTATGGTGCTCTATACAGTTTTCAAAGTAGTTTCACATGTATTTAATTTGAACCTCACAACTCACTAAATTTGATAGGGAAGCTATTATTTCATTCTCATCTTCTGAGGCTCAGAGGTTAGTGACTATCACACCACCACTAACTGGCAGAGACTTACACTTTGGGTCTTCTGACTTAAAATCCAATGCTCCCTGTCCCATACTCCAAGTCAATGACAGTCACATATAGACTATAAAACAAGTATGTATCCCCTGTGTCCAGATCTTCTTTACAAAAGACATGTAGACTTCTAACTAATATTGGGCATATTTGGATAAAGTGAATCAGCTAAGCTATAGATAAAAACCAGTAAAAGTAAACAGGTGAATATGATCTTTATAATTACTGGAAGAATACCAATATATTTGCACTATTTACTGGAAAAGATAAAGGAGGGAAAAATGGCTAATGAAATTATTTAAGATGAACTAAACTTAATATTTTCATGAGAATATGAAAGAATAGGAAAGTAGTTTATTATTAATTGCATAGCTATATCAAAGCTATTAAAATAACATAGATAAAAAGAAACAATATGACAAAGATAAAATCTATAAATACAGGTAAGTATTAGGTTTTACAAGAGTAGATGGCACTTACCATCATTGACTTTGAGGCTTTAATTTTTATGGGTGTTTGGAATGAGTTTTCTAAGTTGTCTAGTTGCTAACTCTAGTAATTATTTGTGGATTTGAGCAATGGATGATCCAAACAGATGCTTTTTTCCATTAAAAAATCAACACTTTGTCAAAGAAAAAACATGGAATAAAGTGGGAGAAGATCTTCATAATGCAAAGAATTAACAAAGTATTTTATCTAGAACTCTTGAAGGTAAAACACACACAGACACCAACATGTGTTTCCCCACATGCCTGCCCTAGAGATACTCTAGTGCTATACACAAAGAAAAGTGTACAAGAATCCTTAAAACAAAATTGGTTACAAAAGGGAAAATATTTAAAAACAATGGAAGTGTTTATCGATAGGAGAATAGATATACTAATACAATAAAATTCTATACAGCAGTGAAAGAATACAATATAGCTGCGTGTGGTGACATGAATACACCTAAAAACGTGCCCTAAATAGGAAAATATTATGTCGAATTTTTTTACAGTATACTATTATTCAGATAGTTTTAAAGCTAACCCAATGCTACACAGTATTTTGTTTGGAGGACATACATGCGGTAAAAATATACTGAAATCATTGGATTATGATTTTGATGGCTGTAATTTCTGGTGAGGCAAGAAAGGAAATGTGACCACTGAGGATTAAATAGGAATTTAAATTGTATTATTAACTATTTTTTTAGGCCGGGTTATAGGGTACAATGTTATTTTTATACTGTTATGCAATTTTTCACTATATATAAAGCAAGACAATTACCAATACAATTGTGAGAGAAAATGGGTAAAGTGAGGTTTTCTGACCAGAATGATAGATCAGAATTTTTGCTTTAGCTATGAAGAAGCAAACAAAATTAGAGGAATATAGTGATTTGCTGAGATGCTAGCATAAGAATGGTGAAACAAAAGGATGTATATGTGTCATATACTCTTGAAATGTGGAAACAAGTAAATATTCTAATAAAAACTGGATAACAGAACCAATGCTAGAAAACTTTAATAGACAGAGGGCAAAGTGAACTTCCAGGCAAATCTATAGGATTATAAACAGCTTGCAGGTATTTCATTCATTCATGTGTTTTTTCATCATGCTTCCTTTCATTTTCAACCAGACATTTTCAACCAGATGTGCCAGGCATTGCATAGATTTGTGCTGTCCAGTATGGTAGCCAATAGCCACATGTAGCTATTTAAATTAATTAAAATAAAATACAATTAAAAGTCAATTATTTGGTTGCTTTAGCCAAGTTATATTGATATTCAAGGGATCGGAAGTGATCTCAGGTGATACTGTGGCTAGTGCCTTCCATTTTGAACAGTACAGATTTAGGATATTTTCATCATGAAAGTTCTATTGGATGTTGCTGCTGAAGATGCTAAGATTAGAGAAGTGAATAACACAGATTGTATATTCTAATGGAAAAAAGAGAAAGTAAAGGAAAAGATCATAAAAGTGTAATGTAATGTTAATGTGTCATTAGAAGAAAATAGAATAATTGGCCAGAGAGGAAAGGAAAATGGGTAAAGACAATCAGATTGTAAACAATAATGAAATGGTTTCCTTAGATCATAACATTGGGGAAAAAAAGCATTTCTATTTATTGTAATGGGGTAGAAAAGAAAAGAATGTGTGGCTTCATGCATGCCAAGAGAAACAATTATTCTAAGAAAAGAGCACAAAAGAGATTTCTAGTAAGATAATAATTTAAAAATGGTAATTGAAGTAATAATTCAAGAGGATGTATGAGCTCCCTAGCACAAATAGAAGAATAAGAAACCAGTAGAGGAAGACCCCTGCATTGCCAAAGCAAAAGCATGTGAGGAAGGGCACAGATGTCTTTGCTTTGTGGGTTTTGGGATAGTGAATTCAAATCTAAGTCTGATTTCTTCTATTTCGTTTCTGAAGTAGGAGGTGATTATTTTCAAAAGAGAGAAGTTGGAAATAGAGAGTTTAAGAAGACACAAGTTTTGAAACAATTGATGTGTAAACTTTTTAGACAAAATAGTACCTTTCCTTTTCTACCAGTCCATTTTTATGACTCTATTCATTCTCATATCCCTGTTTCTAGAACCACCAAATTATCTATTCATTGTTTTCTGACTGAGCGTAACCCATTCCAGCATTGATAACCTAACCCAGCTCAGCCATTACATCTGTAATTCTCTCATCTGCTCTTCCAGTGACCTTATGTTCTGCCAAATGATACAGCGCTTGTCCTGTCTTTTTGTGAATCTTTCTCTGGTCGTGGTGTACTCATAAATGTTTAACAACTAGCTCTCAAGACAAAAACAAAAACAAATCTTGATTTGTAGCATTTGCTGATTTCTATGTTATAAATCTATTCACCATGGTTCATTTTGAGCTACCAACAAAACCACAACTGGCTTGCAAAATTCATAAAATTTTAACAATCAGCTTCCTGGCAAGAACTGTGAAAGATCTAAGATTTTACCCTGGCAAGTTAACAAGCCAAGCTACTGACACATTGATGAAAACAGCCTGAGGGTTGCAGGAAGGAAAGCTGGGGCCAGCATGATGGAATCCTTTGCAGCAATATCAGCTGAAATGCAGTAGATCTTTTTGTTGTTGTTGTTAGTTTATACTTTTGTACTAGAACTGGTTCTAGAATTAATAATTACCTATCATTACTTTATTTGGGCCACTCTAAGCACATTCTGCTATAGAACCTTTGCATATTTGTCAGCAATGCCTGGAAACTCTTCCCTAAAATCCTTTGGCACATTCCTTCAGTTAATTATAGGTAGATGTCACTTCATCAAAGAGAATTTCTCAGAAGAACCTGTCTAAAATAGACTCCCTCTCACTTCCACACCATCTCCTCTAATTGCTTCTCTGGTTGTATTCCACATGTTATGATATGTTTATATTCAAAATCATTGTCCAAAATATTTTCTAAGTTCCATTGTGATATATTCTTTTATATAGGTTATTTATAGTGTATTTTTTAATTTCCACAAGCATGAGGATTTTCTAGCTATCTTTTTGCTTTTCCTTTATGCCTTTATTTTAAGCTTTTTATAATTTTTTTTACTTTTTTTAACTATTATTTTAATTTCAGTGGTACATGTGCAGGTTTGTCATATAAATTGTGTGTTACGGGAGTTTGGTGTTCAGATTATTTCATCACGGTAATAAGCATATTAGTAGTACTCAATAGGTATTAAAAGTAATGGCAGGCTGGGCACAGTGGCTCATGCCTGTAATCCCAGCACCTTGGGAGGCCAAGGCAGATGGATCACCTGAGGTCAGGAGTTCAAGACCAGCCCAGCCAACATGGCAAAATCCCATCTCTACTAAAAATACAGAAAATTAGCCGAGTGTTGGGGTGCATGGCTGTCATCCGAGTTACTCAGGAAGCTGAGGCATGAGAATCGCTTGAACCTGGGAGGCAGAGGTTGTAGTGAGCCAAGATCATGCCACTGCACTCCAGCCTTGGAGACAGTGAGACTTGGTGTAAAAAAAAAATAATAATAATAATGGCAAATCCACAATTATTTTTATACCAACCTAATAATTTTTTGATCCTCAACTTCCTCCCTCACTCCACCCTCAAGTAGGGTCCAGTGTCTGTTGTTCCCTTCTTTGTGTCCATGTGTACTCAATGTAAGTGAGAACATGTGATATTTGCTTTTCTGTTCCTGTGTTATTTCACTTAAGATTTAACAGTCTCCAGCTCCATCCATGTGGCTGCAAAGGACATGATCTCATTCTTTTTATGGCTGTGTACTATTCCATGGTGTAAACATTCCATGTTTTCTTTATCTAGTCTACTATTGATGGGCATTCGGGATGATTCCATGTTTTTGCTATTGTGCATAGTGTTGCAATGAACATACGTGTACATGTATCTTTATGGTAGAATACTTTATTTTTTGGGGGTATATATGCAATCATGAGATTGGTGAAAAAAAAAAAAGAAGGAAAGAAAGATTGCTGGGTTGAATGGTAATTCTGTTTTGAGTTCTTTGAAAAATCATCAAACTGCTTTCCACAGTGGCTGAACTAATGCATAAGCGTTTCCTTTTCTTCACAACCTCACCAGCATCTGTTATTTTTTGACTTTTTAATAGCCATTCTGACTGGTGTGAGATGATATCGCATTGTGGTTTTGATTAGCATTTCTCTAGTGATTAATGATGTTGAGCATTTTTTGATATACCTGTTGGCCACGTGTATTTCTTTTTTTTGAAAAGTCTACATGTCATTTGCCCACTTTTTAATGGGTTTCTTTGGTTTGTACTTATTACTTAGTTTGCTCAAGTTCCTTATAGATTCTGGAAATTAGACCTTTGTCAGATGCACAGTTAGAAAATATTTTCTCCCATTCTGTGGGTTGTCTGTTTACTCTGTTGATAGTTTATTTTGCTATGCAAAATCTCTTTAGTTCAATTAGCTCCCATTTGTCAATTTTTGTTGCAGTTGCTTTTGGCATCTTCATGAAATCTTTGCCAGGGCCTATGTCCAGAATGGTATTTCCTAGGTTATCTTCCAGGGTTTTTATAGCTTTCAGTTTTATATTTAAGTCTTAATTCATCTTTAGTTGATTTTTGAATATGGTGGTGTAGGGACGGGGTCCGGTTTCAATCTTTTGCATATGGCTAGCCAGTTATCCCAGTACTATTTATTGAAGAGGGTGTCCTTTCTCCATTGCTTGTTTTTGTCGACTTTGTCAAAGACCAGATGGTTGAAAGTGTGCAGCTTTATTTCTGGGCTCTTTATTCTGTTTCATTGGTCTATGTCTCTGTTTTTGTACCAGTACCACGCTGTTTTGGTTACTGTAGCCTTGTAGTATAGTTTGAAGTGGGGATTTTTTTATTTTTTTGGTTCCATATGAATTTTTTAGAATAGTTGTTTTCTAATTCTGTGAAGAATGTCATTGGTAGTTTTGTAGGAATAGCAATGAATCTGTAAATTGCTTTGGGAAATGTGGCCATTTTAACAATATTGATTCTTCAAATCCAAGACTATGGAATAATTTTCCATTTGTGTCATCTGTGATTTCTTTCAGCAGTGTTTTATAATTCTCATCGTAGAGATCTTTCACCTCCTGGTTAGCTGTATTCCTAGGTAATGTTTTGTGTGTGGTTATTGTGAATAGGATTGTGTTCTTGACTTGGCATTCAGCTGGAGTGTTGTTGATGTATAGACATGCTACTGATTTTTATCCATTGATTTTGTATCCTGAAACTTTGCTGAAATTCTTTATCAGATCTAGGAGCCTTTTGGGCAGAGACTATCGGTTTTTTTTTTTTTATATATAGAAATGTATTGCCTGCAAACAAGGATACTTTAACCCTCTCTCTATTTGGATGCATTTTATTTATTCCTTCTGCCTGACTGCTGTTGCCAGGACTGCCAGTACTATGTTGAATAGAAATGGTGACAGTGGGAATCCTTGTCTTTTTCTGGTTCTCAAGGGAAGTGATTCCAGCTTTTGTCTGTTCAGTATGATGATGGCTCTGGGTTTGTCTTATTAGATGGCTCTTATTATTTTGAGATATGTTCCTTTGATGCCAGGTTTGTTGAAGGTTTTTAACACGAATGGATGTTAAATCTTATCAAAAGCCTTTTCTGCATCTATTGAGATGATCATGTAGTTTTTAGTTCTGTTTGTGTAATGACATTATTAATTTGTGTATGTTGAACCAGCCTTGCATCCCACTTAAAAAGCTGACTTGATTGTGGTGGATTAGCTTTTTGATGTGCTATTGAATTTGGTTTGCTAGTATTTCGTTGAGAATTTTTGCATCTATGTTCATCAAGGAGAGTGGCCTGAAATTTTCCTTTTTCATTGTGTCTCTGCCAGATTTTGGTAGCAGAATGATGCTGGCCTAATAGAATGAGTCTAGGAAGGAATTCCTCCTCCTCAATTTTTTGGAATAATTTCAGTAGGAATGGTACCAGCTCTTCTTTGTATGTCTGGTAGAATTTGGCAATGAATCTCTCTGGTCCTGGGCTTTTTCTGGTTGGTAGGCTTTTTATTACTGATTAAATTTTGGAACTCGTTATGGGTCTATTCAGAGTTTCAATCTCTTCCTGGTTCAGTCTTGAGAAACTTTTTATTTTGAAATAATTATAGTTTTATAGGAAATTGCTTAGAAATACACAGGAAAGTCCTGTGCTCCCTTCAACTATCAGTTCCCAATGTTATACTAACATCATATATAACTATAGTACAACAATAATAACAATAATACCATAAAATTTATATTGATACAGGCAATGGAACTTATTCAGATTTCAGCGGTAATACTCACAGTTATTTGTGTGTGTGTGTGTGTGTGTACAGCTCTGTGAACTTTTATTTTATGTGTAGCTTTGTATATCATCACCAACATCATGAGACTTACCCCACCACAGCATTCCTTGATATTACTCCTCCCCTATCTCTAGGCCTAGGCATCTGCTAATCTGTTCTCCCACTCTGTAATTATGTTATGTCATGAATATAAATGGAATCATGCAATATGTATCCTTTTGAGATTGCAGGTTTTTTCACTCAGCATAATTAGTATGGAGTTCATCAAAATTGTTGCATGTATCAATAGTCTTCCTTTTTTTCTGGATTGTATTCCATTGTATGGATGTACCACAATTTGTTTAGCCATTCACCCACTGAGAGACATCTAGGTAGCGTGCAGGTTTTGGCTATTGTGGACAAAACTGCTAAGAATATTCATGTACAATCTGAATGAAAATGTTATCTGGGATATATGTTTAAGAGTGCAATTGCTGCCTCTTATTGTTAAGTTCATCTTTAGATTTGAAAGGAACTGCCAAAGTATTTTCCAGAGTGGTTACATCATTTTGCATTCTAACCAGCAATGCCTAAGTGACCCAGTTTCTCCACATACTTGCCAGCATTTCATGTTGCAACTATTTTTTTTAAATTTTAGTCATTTTCATAGATAGAGATCTCATTATGGTTTTAATTTGCACTTTGCACTTTTACTGCTGGGCAAGGGTGGGAGTTCCAGCTCTTTCTGGCTGGAAGGGGTAGGAGGAATGCCTTGTTACTTCTCCCTGTGTGGCTTTCACTGACACCTTGAGAGTGGTGTAGCCTTTTTACTGCTGGGTTGTGGTGCAAGTAATGTCTCACACTACCCAGTGGGGAAGAATAAAGGTACTTCTTTACTTGTGGGAGTGGGTGGAAGTCCAGGCTCCCCACATAGTTTCCAAATGATCTTGAGGTGCTGGGAGAGTTGGAGAGTAGGGTGTGGTTCTTGAGTCCTATCAGTAAAGATGAAAGTCTTGAATCCCTACAGTTTATTTACTCTGATACCACTACCCACTAGGAAATTTGGGGTCCTCATTATAGCCTATCCAGGGTAGATATAGTCTAGGCTTCTGATTCAGTCTTTGTGGGGGCAGTTTTTTTCTTTTTTTTTTTTTCGAGACGGAGTCTGGCTCTGTCACCCAGGCTGGAGTGCAGTGGCGCGATCTCTGCTCACTGCAAGCTCCGCCTTCTGGGTTCATGCCATTCTCCTGCCTCAGCCTCCAGAGCAGCTGGGACTATAGGCGCCCGCCACCACGCCCGGCTACTTTTTTGTATTTTTAGTAGAGACGGGGTTTCACCGTGTTAGTCAGGATGGTTTCGAACTCCTGGCCTCATGATCCACCCGCCTCGGCCTCCCAAAGTGCTGGGATTACAGGCGTGAGCCATCGCTCCCGGCCCGGGCAGTTTTTTTCTGATGTGTTTAGCTGGAGTAGAGATGTTACTGTCTAAATGCATTCCCTCTTACTAAGCCGCCCCTTTCCTGATCTCTTGGCTAAAGAAAGCAGGCTTTTGTTGGAGCTTTATTTTGTCTATACCCATTGGCATTTCTGGGTTGCTGGTCTCTTCTACTTCAAGTTTGGAATATACAAAGCATAGAGAAAATCTCAGAAATTTACTACCTCCTTGTTTCTCTGGTAACAAGTCTCCTAGCTAGTCTGCCTTCTTCTCTACACCTTTCAGTCTTCTTATGTTGGTTTTACATATAATGCACCCAGAGTTTTTTTTATTGTACTTACAGGAAGGAATAAGGAAAAGTGTATATCTATTCCATCTTCCCAAAAGTAGAGGTCAGGAGTGTTGAATTTATGCTTGCTTTTGAATTTTCTTTTTTTTCTGTTTTTTTTAAATTATACTTTAAGTTCTAGGGTACATGTGCACAACGTGCAGGTTTGTTACATATGTATACATGTGCCATGTTGGTGTGCTGCACCCATTAACTCGTCATTTACATTAGGTATATCTCCTAATGCTATCCCCCATCCCCCCACCCCACGACAGGCCCTGGTGTGTGATGTCCCCCTTCCTGTGTTCAAGTGTTCTCATTGTTCAATTCTCACCTATGAGTGAGAACATGTGGTGTTTGTTTTTTTGTCCTTGCGATAGTTTGCTGAGACTGATGGGTTCCAGCTTCATCCACATCCCTACAAATGACATGAACTCATCCTTTTTTATGGCTGCATAGTATTCCATAGTGTATATGTGCCACATTTTCTTAATCCATTCTATCATTGATCGACATTTGGGTTGGTTCCAAGTCTTTGCTATTGTGAATAGTGCCGCAATAAACATACGTTTGCATGTGTCTTTATAGCAGCATGATTTATAATCCTTTGGGTATATACCCAGTAATGGGATGGCTGGATCAAATGGTATTTCCAGTTCTAGATCCTTGAGGAATCACCACGCTATCTTCCACAATGGTTGAACTAGTTTACAGTCCCACCAACAGTGTAAAAGTGTTCCTATTTCTCCACATCCTCTCCAGCATCTGTTGTTTCTTGACTTTTTAATGATTGCCATTCTAACTGGTGTGAGATGGTATCTCATTGTGGTTTTGATTTGCATGTCTCTGATGGCCAGTGATGATGAGCATTTTTTCATGTGTCTGTTGGCTGCATAAATGTCTTCTTTTGAGAAGTGTCTGTTCATATCCTTAGCCCACTTGTTGATGAGGTTGTTTGTTTTTGCCTTGTAAATTTGTTTGAGTTCTTTGTAGATTCTGGATATTAGCCCTTTGTCAGATGAGTAGATTGCAAAAATTTTCTCCCATTCTGTAAGTTGCCTGTTCACTCTAATGGTAGTTTCTTTTGCTGTGCAGAAACTCTTTAGTTTAATTAGATCCCATTTGTCAATTTTGGCTTTTGTTGCCATTGCTTTTGGTGTTTTAGACATGAAGTCCTTGCCCATGCCTATGTCCTGAATGGTATTGCCTAAGTTTTCTTCTAGGGTTTTTATGGTTTTTGGTCTAACATTTAAGTCTTTGATCCATCTTGAATTAATTTTTGTATAAGGTGTAAGGAAGGGATCCAGTTTCAGCTTTCTACCTGTGGCTAGCCAGTTTTCCCAGCACCGTTTATTAAATAGGGAATCCTTTCCTCATTTCTTGTTTTTGTCAGGTTTGTCAAAGATTAGCTGGTTGTAGATGTGTGGTGTTATTTCTGAGGGCTGTGTTCTGTTCTTATGTAACTGCATGCTTCATTCAAGATAGTTTTTTTTTCTAAATTTGCTTTACTGATTCCTTATTCAGCCTAGTCACAGCTACATTAAAATTAAACCAGGGAGTTTAGAACTGCAGTTATGGCAGTTTTCAGTTCACAGATTTCTAACTGGCTGCTTTTCAAATCGACAATATTAATTTTTATTATTTTTAGTTTTGACATTTTAAAATTTGATGTTATAAACGTGATCGATTTATAAAGATGTTAAGCAAAGTTGTCCAGTGATATATTATCTGGTAATTTTGCTATTTAGAGTGTCTTTGGATTAGTTTATGCTGTCTTTTGTTTCTGTTGATTTTGGTTACATAGTCATTTTGTATGTTGAGTGTCCTGTGAGTCAACACACAAAATGGGCAAGAATGGCCTTACTGAGATTTGGAATTACCCAGGTAATTTGAGGCTGGGCTTCAGTCTGTGGGCAGTCTTCTCATAGACTTTATTTTTGTTTCATTCTGTTTCTTGAAATACAGACTTTTGTGGTCTCAGTCCTAGGAATGGGTTAATTTCTCAGGGCACCTACATTTGGCAGAGTCTGGATTCCATCTTCTGTTTCCAAAGTTTTGTGTGGCCCTCACAAGTACTGCCCAACCTCTCAGTTGCCTCTCCTGGGTCAGATGTTGTCCCCAGGGAAAGAGTGGCCTAAAATGTTAGTCTCACTTCTCTGGATTTTTGACTTCTATTAGATCTGGAACTAGGTATTCCTTATTACCTTGTTAATTCTTAGGTGCTTTTTTGAAGATTCAAAAATTATATTTCAACCAGATTTTTTAATAGCAGTAGAAGCATTTTTTTTTCAATTTACCCAGTTCTATCTTACTGGAGGAATTCATTTTCTTATTAATATTATTTAATTTTTCCAGTAATTTTGTGTAGTAGAAGAAATAAAATTATATGTTTCAACTATAATCTTCATTGAATTAAAAAATGTTAATGTCCATAAAACACTGTTATGTTCTCTCAACATTTAGTTATGCTCTTTTCTATAGCTTACTTTTCTTTAAAAGTTGGTCTTTATGAGGTAGAGTGGTTTATTTGGAAGAGCACTAGGCTTGGATTTAGGGTTTTCTTTCATAGCACTTTTGTCTAAGAAGTCTTTTTTCATTGCATTAATTTACTAATTTCAGTCAAGATTTTCTGACTTGTAAAACAAACAAACAAAAAATAAATTAGATGATTTCAGGTCTCTAAACTATATAATGATTTAGATCTGCAAATTAAATGAGACAATTGTTATTTCTGTGTTTATAGAATTATTTTCTTTCTGTTCAGCACTTTGAGTTTCTAATTAATACCAATTTGCAGGAATTATAGGGAATAGAGAAACTTGTTAAATACAGCACAGGGAGGTTGTTAGCGATGTGGAAAACTCTATAGGACAAAATATTTGATATTTACTTAGGTAAAGTACAGGGAGAAAAAAAGTACAGGGAGAACGCATAGACTAAAAGATAATTAAGAGACATTTCATTTAAATGCTATGTACGGACCTTGTTTGTATTATTGCTTTAAACAATTCTTAAAAACAGAAAATGTGAGACAAATGTGAACACAAAATATGTTTAGTGATATTAAGACATCATTAATTGTGTTAATTACATTATTGGTATTATGGCTATGTTTAAAAATTTTTTGAAATATTTACAGATACAATAATATGATACTTGTGTTTTGCTTAACCATTATCAGAAGTAGGTGAGACAGGGCAGTTTGTGGGTGTATAGAATTCAGAATTGGTCACAAATTGATAATTGTTGAAATTGGTTGATGGAGATATAGAAATCCATTGCACTTTTTGCTCTACTCTTAAAATATTTTAAAAAGGAACTGAAGGAAGGTAAAGAAGAGATGGTAGTAAAGTTAAACTTTTATTATATGAAATGAAAACATTGTAGGTTCTAGAATCCCCCCAGGGCTGTGAACCCATAGCTACAATTGCCAATGCTAAATTATCTCGTAGTCAGCCTAGGTATTGGTTTAAGTCACCAGCAAAGTAGAAGATCAAAGATCCCTCTTTAATGAAGATTTTTATATTTGATATTTCTGAATGAGATCGTAATAGTCCTAATAAGAAAAAGAGTACATTGTTGGACTTCCTTACATTTTACATCCTTACATTTTACACTATCAGTTCTTGAATTGACAATTTTTAGTAAAATTAAATATAAACTAATTTAGATTCATGATATTTAAATATTTTTCTTTCTAATTAGGTTTTAAAATATTCTTATAACTATGACTGAAAACAAGACAGTTTCCTCTTCTTCCACTAGAGATGATCAAACCAATATAGGTAAGTTTATCATAAATTGATTTTCTTTGAAAATAGTTCATAGATAAATGGAATTCACATCACTTACAGAGGAGGGCAACTGCAAAGATAGTAATCTTTTCCAGGATAATGGTCACAAAACCAAAACTTACTGGGACCAGTAAAGTGAGCTAAGAGAAAAGAGTGAGTCAGCATAACAAAAACACATTATCTGAATTATAATCAGTTTATTTTATAATTATGGATGAACTGTGTTATAGGTAATAAAATAGGTAAGCAGTACAACAATGGTGTGCTGGAATCAGCTCTTGTATATATCTCTTCTCGATTCCACTCCACTGGTAACTTCAAATTGGCCATGGTGTTAGTATTTATTACCAACTAACAGCTGGATATTAAACTTTTACCATCACATCACTGAAGCTAAACATGGAATATTAAAAATGAAAATACTAATATAATTCTATTTTTAAAATTATATGATTTTATTGCATTACTTTACTCTATTTTTTTGCATCTTGAGCTCTGACATCTTTTATTCTGTATCATGTTAGCAATGTCATATCTTTGCATGATATAAAACAGAGGTCAGTAAATTATAGCCCATTGCCCAAATCTGGCCAGCAGCCTTTTATTTACAGACCCCAAATTAAGAATGGTTTTTATATTTGTAAGGAGTTGTGAAAAGAAAAGAAAAAAGAAGACAATAAGGAATATGCAACAGAGACTGCATTTGGCCCACAAAATCTAAAATTTTTACTATCTGATGCTTTCCAGAAAACATTTGCCAACCCTGGTATAGAACTTAACCTTGAATACTTTGAGAACAATAGGTAGTCTTTGTATCAGTTATCACTGCTGCACTGATGCTATGTAACAACCAACCATAAAAATGCAGGTGCATACAGCATCATGAACATTCATTTTATGCTAACTTCTGCATGAGTCGACTGGATGGTTCTGCTGATATCAGGTGGGCTCAGTACAGCTCACTCATGCATCTGGAGTAAGCCACAGGTAATTCAGTACCATTACTGATCTTGCTTATTTTGGCTGAGCTCGTTTACAGGTCTAGGGTCTTGGCTGGGAAAATTAGGCTGATTCAGCTCTGCACTTGCTTGTCTCTCATATTCCAGCATACTATTAAGGGGCTTGATCTCTGGGTTTTGGCAGTTTCAAGAGGAGGGACAGAAGCACAGAAGGCCTCTTCAGGCCAATGCGCAGAACTGGTGCCCTATCATTTCTGTCACATTTTATTGATCAAAGCAAATCACAGAACTAGCATAGATCTATGGGTAGGAGATTAGACTCCACCTCTTGATGGAAGATGCTGCAAAGTCACACTGCAAAGGAAAGTGAATACGGGGAGGAGAAAATTATTGGGGTTATTATTGCAATCAACTTACTACAATTTTCTTCAGGGTTATAATTGAAAGCAGTCATTTAGTAATTCCAAACGTGAATAAGGTCATGACAGAATGGATTTTATTTAAAATTGTTAGCCTTGGGTTAGAATCTTATTTCATCACCACATATTTTCAAAATTTGAAAAACCTTGGTTTGTAGCTCTTTATTTCTTCTATCAACATTAATTGAAAAAAATGTTATTTCATTTTCATTTATAGAGTTTGTTTTGTAAAGCTTAAGCAAAAGCTTGTTTTTATTTCTGGAAATTGATCCCAATCTCAGATTAGTAACATGGAACAAGTTATTCATTTAAAATAATTTCCCCAAAAACACAATTTGGAATGAACAGAAAATCATACAGGTGTGTAACTCATATTTAAATAGTTGAAAGAACTGAAAGTTTTGGGGTTGATTATAATGCGAATTAAAAAGACTAATAGTTTGTTCCAAGACTTCAGAGAGCTGCGCTGGTGATTTTCCTTTGAATGACTTGACAAAGCCTATTTTAAATTGGAACAGAAAATGATCCACTCTACACTCGTTTGCAAGCAAAAGCTAGAAAGTCAATCATATTAAGCATGACTTAAGCCACCCACCATCATTTGATGCAATAGATATACATAGCAGATAAAACTACATATCACATGATTTAATGGAATGTAAGTCTTCTGTGATATAGACATCTGTAAATGCATAAGAAATGAAAATATGTCTGTTTGGCTAACACTTTGGAAAATAATATAGTTAATAAATTGTCTTTTAAAATGTGCTTGGTGAGCAAGTTTAGGACTTTCGTATTTAAGTGACATTAAAAGCCATATTTGGAATGCTAACATCAATGGGGATTATCAGTTAAAATTTACTTTTGTCACTTTGGCTTCACACCATCATCAAATTTCCTATTCTGTATGTAAGACAACCAGCCATTATAAACAACATACAGCTAATCCAGAAAAGCATTGAAATGTCTGTGTTTAAGCCACAGGAATTTATCAGTCCTGTGTGTTTATTGCCAGTGTTTATTGCTATGTCTTTGAAGATTTTAATTATGTATTATATACTAACTTTTGAAAAAGTTTGTCATTAATTCTATCACAAGAACACCGTGGGAGGTCATATTTACTAACTTCTGTGAAACTACATTCAGCATAATAACACTTTTAAAATTATCCGAAATAAAATCATTTTTTGATGTTCTTTCGTTCATGATGTAACTACTACAATCATACGGAAACTCTCACCATTCTAAAAATAATTAATGGGGCCAGGCGCAGTGGCTCATGCCTGTAATCCCAACACTTCAGGAGGGTGAGGTGGGTGGATCACTTGAGACCAGGAGTTGGAGAGCAGCTTGGGAAACAGAGTGAAACCCTGTCTTTACAAAAAATACGAAAATTAGCCAGGCCTGATGGTATGTGCCTGTAGTCCCAGCTACTGGGAAGCTGTGAGATAGGAGGATCCCTTGAACCAAGGAGGCAGATGTCGCATGCGGCTCTGCACTCCAGCTTGGGTGACAGAGCAAGACCCTGTCTCAAAAAACAAACAATAAAAATAAAAATAATTAATTGGATGATTATTCTGTGTTCTCAGTTGACATAAATCATAAAACAAATTACCAATCTTTTTCAAATTGTTCTGTAAAATTACAGCCATATATCTTAAACAAGCTGACCAATAGTATTTTCAGATGACTCACATTTACAAATGGTTAGCTCTGTTTGGGCTAACAATTTTTATTGCAATTAACAGGACCTTTTAACAAACTATAATTTTTTAGCTTTGCAGGCAGTATTTTCTCTAAATACAAAACTGCATTTCATGGCAGCATCACATTTATTTGTATCAAAATACTGATAGTGCGTTTATTTATTAAGGTTTTTCCAATGTGTCTTTTCCATAACATATGTTTTCTGTATAACAGGCAGAGAATGAATTTTTTTACAGAATAGTGTTTTGATATTTTAAAATAGAAAATACTTTGCATGTGTAAAAATATCTGGAAAATACATGTAAAGTTTAAAGAATATTGATAAAATTATATATTTGTGCACTTATAATTTGGCTTAAAGAATAGAACCTGGTGTTCACTCGTCTCTTCCAAATCTCATTTAATTTTATATATTACATATAAATATTAATGTAATACATATACAGTTCTATATATTTTATTTCATCTAACAAGTTTAACTCTCCTATTAATTCACTAATGTTTGTTAAATCATTTGAAAATATTAAGTTTTAATTTTTACTTTCTTCTCAATGTAATTTTTTCCCATTTTCTTCTCTATCACTAGGCTGGTTTTTTGTGTGTGTGCCCTGTTGAATGAAGGTGACTAAAATGTGCACACATCTTCCTGTTCGTGATTTTTAAAGTGAGACTTTTAATGTTTTGCCATTAATTTTTTTTATGGTTTGTAAAGATCATTCTTTATAATTTTCTATAAATTGTGAACCTGTTGTGAATTTTATTAATACTTTTTCTACATCTACTAACATTTTTCTGGACTTTTTTTCCCTTTAATCTTTAAATTTAATGACTTGCATACATGGATTTACAATTTTTAAATAAACTTCATTTCTGGGACGAACAACTTTTTAAATTTTACTGTATTTTAATATATTTGTAGATTTTGTTTCATAATCATTTGTTTAGGATGTTTGCATCTTTCTTATTCAGTAACATTGGCCCCTAAGTTTTCTGAACATTTCTTGTTTTGGTAATGAGGGTTTTATTACTTCTAGATTGAATTATAGAGTGCTTCTTTATTTTCTGTTCTCCAAAAAAGATAATATATTTTTATTATTTTTTTTCTGGAGTATTTGGCTAAAATTACCTCTTAATTTGGAGGGATATAATTATTGATACAAAATATTTATTGGCCTTAGTACTACTCAAGCTTTCTGTTTATCTTCTATTCACTATTGATTAGCAAGTTATAATTTTTTCTTTTAAAAATCTATTTGGTTAAATATTAAATGTTTACAATACTGTTGTACAATACTGTTAATAATAGTCTTTACTTTTATATCTCTCTATATGCAGTTGTTTCTTCTTTACATTCGTAATACAGTTTTTGTTTCTTCTGGTTCTCTGTTTAGTCTTGACAGTCTTGCCAGAGGTAATTCATTTGTGTTAACCTTTTCAAATTGCTAATATCAAAACTTTTGGATTATCTGTAGGTTTTTGTTGTTATTTTGCTTTGTATTTTATGAATTTGGGATATTATTACCTTCCTTCTCTTCCTTCTACTTTCTTTGAGTTTGCTGTCCCACATATTTTAAATTTGGTTGCTTAGATCGCTAATTTTCAGGCTTTTTTCTTTTTTAATATAGTTATGTCAAGCTGTAAGTTTCCCTTGAAATAACATAGAGATAATAAAAAGGATTGGAGAGTCAAATCAAATCAGACTCATATAAAGTGTGTATCTTTGCTAACGATTTTAAGGCTATAGGAAATTCTCAAGTACAGTTGAAGCAGGGAGACATCTGGGACCATCAGAACAGCTCTCCAGGTCCTGTCTCACCTGGTTGGATGTACTCTGCTCCAGATTAAAGAATTATGTGTTTAAGCATGTATGTGCAGCCACGTGACTCATTCAGAAGACTGCCCTCTAGTCATGAAACAGCTCCACTTTTTATTAAGGTAGTTTAATAGTTAACATGATGTTTTTCAGGGAGCCATATCCCGTAAACACGTAGGTTCAGGTTTGTTTATGGTTATAATTCAAACAGCCAAAAACATCCTGCTGAAAGCTTTCTGTTGATAAGAACTCTCCAGTTAACAAACGTCAATTAGTATGTTTGCCAGAATTTCTGTTATTAGCATGTTTGTTAGGGGATTTGACCTGGTTACCTGTTTCCTTTCTTTGGGGGCCTCTCCTTTACTCCCCATGGGAAAGTATGGATTATAGACTTGCTATAACTTTTAGATTTAATTGGTTTTGATTTATTTTTGACATATATTATTTAGACCTATGAAATACTTTGGTTAAGAGTATAATATCTATAAGATCTACCTTATGGATTATGTCACTGAGATCTACTATATGTTTTTACTAATTTTTATCCTTTCAATCTTTATTAGATTGAGAGAAATCTGTTAATCTACCTACTTTTGGTAGATTTTTCTGTTTCTCTTTTCATCTCCTCAAATTTGGTCCCATGTAATTAGGTGCATAAATGTTATGAGCTGTAATACTATTATTTTATATAGTAGTCTTTCATATTATGAAATATTTAAACTTGCCCCACTATATTCTTTGATCAGAATTCTATGTTGTCAGATATAAAGATCATGACAATTGCTGTATTTTCTATTCATTTGCCTAGTATATTTCTGCCCATCACTTAAATTAAAACTTTCTGAATCACTTTGTGTGATGTATACAACATATTTTTACAGTTCACTTAACTATTGATGATTTAAGCCCATTTACAATTACAAATAAGACTCATAAAGTTTCATTTTCATTACATTTTTATATTTAAATGCATTTATACATATGTATTTTGTACATTATTTGCTGTCCTTTTTAACACTTAGAAAAGTTTATGATACTGATATCTTACTTCTCTCTCTCTTAGATAATGTGTATTGGATCTTTATTATGAGCAATACCAAAATCAGCTAGGAAGCTTTTCTTGCCTTTGCATTCCGTCTTCCTATCATTTAATTAAGGAATATTGTTTTATTCCTGGTTTATACTTATAAAGTATTCTTATTGTATTTTGCATATACTCCCACTCCACACCCAACACCATATTTTTGGTACTAGTACTGTATCTGCATCATCAGTACTGGATCTGCATTGTCAGAGCATAAGTACATAAGCCTTCCAGCCTATTATACTTTCCCCATCCTTCGATATTAGTTAAAAAGCTAACATATTCAAGATTCACTGCCTGTACTATGCCAAATTTCTCCCTTCATTTTTGTTGTACTACATCTACTTTCTAGTGGATTCAGAAAGGGATCCCAGGAAATATATTCTTTCATTTCTTGAATGTTCATAGCAATTATCTCTGGCCTATATACTTGAATGACAGTTTTATTTGATAAATTATTTGGCTTACTTTTTAATATAATTTATTTTTTGTTTATGAGAGTATCTTAAATGTATTATCTAATTGTCATTTGACATCAAATCATACCAATTTTATTTTCATCTAATTATAATCAACTTAGTATTCTTATGTAGATTCCAAAGGATTTTTCATTTTATTTTTTTTACTGTTTAAAATTTTACTAGAATATAAAAATTTTGGAAATACAAAAAATATGACATGCCTAATAGTAAAACACTACTGTTTTCTTTCATATACATTATCTTTTAATGGATATAGATGTATTTATACAGATGCATTATAAGTATAATTTTAAAATTTAAATTATATAAATAACATACATTTTTGTAATTCTTGATTATTACGTTTTTATTGAATAATAGTTCTCAGTCTTCTTTATCATAATTTAAATAACTATTGTTCTATTTTGGCATATATGCTAAGTGATACTGTGTTTAGCTTTTTAAAATTAAGCTACAATTCACATAACATAAAATTTACCTTTCTAAAGTTTACAATTTAGAATTTTTAGTATAAGTTTGTGTGGCCATTACCACTATCTATTTCTAGAACACTTTCATAACCACTGAAAGAAACCCTGTACCACTAGCATTCTTTCCCCATTCCTCCTCTACCCAGCCTCTGGAACCACAAATCTGTTTTCTTGCTCTATGGATTTGTTTACTCTAGATATTTCATATCAATGATTTTATAAAATAGTTGGCTCTGCATGCCTTTCACCTTTTCAACCAAGATAATGCTGTCAAGGTTCATCCATGTTGTAAAATGTATTCATATTTAATTCCTTTGTATGACTGAATAATATTATTCTTTATGGATATTCCACCTATTGTTTATACATTCATCAGTAGATAGATGTTTTAGTTGTTTCTGTTTTAGGAATATTATGAATAATGCTGCTATGAATATTTGAATACAAGTTTTTGTGCAAACATATGTTTTCATTCCTGTTGGGTGTATAGGAATGGAATTGCTGGGTCATTTTGTAATTTCAGTGTTTAACTTTATTAGTAATTGCCAAATTGCTTTCCACAGAAGCAGCCATGGTTTACATTTCATAATACAAAATACATGGACTCCAGTTTCTCCACATCCCTACCAACAGTTATTAGTTTCTTGGTTTGTTTTTACTTTATTATTATAGCCTCCTAGTGGCTGTGAAGTGACATTTCACTTTTTTTTTTTTTTTTAATTAGTAGACTGTCTTTAGAGTATTTTCAGGTTTATAGAAAACTGGTACATAATACAGAGCTCTCATATACTCACTATCTCCTAACCCACATTCACAATTTCCAATATTATTAACATCTTGCATTAGTGTTGTGTATTTGTTAAAGTTGATAAACCAATATTGATACATTTTTATGAACTAAGGTACATGACTCATTCTTTTGTGGTACAGATCTCTGGGTTTTGACAAATGCATAATGTTATCTCGTGCTTCTCAGATTTCTTTTCACCTTAGGTTTAACAAGAAGTCTAGAGGGGCTGAAGTGAATATTTCCCTCTTTCAATTGGTTAGTCTCTGTTAAGGTAGTTTCCCTTGAGGGGTAGTGGTAAACCAAACCTTCTGGGTATATTTCAAAATGGCAATTTTTACCCTGGCAATAATTCAAAATAACTACTTTTCCCCTTCTTCTAGAAGTCAAAAGGAGTATTCCTCAAATTTCAACTGTGAGAACAAGGTGGAGCTGGAGATAAAAGTAAAAATATACCTGGCCCTCTAATACTGACTCCCCAGAAGTTTTTAACTCTCAAACTAGTCCACACTCAGCCTCCAATAGTTAATCAATTAGATCTTACACTTCTCTACCCATTTTTGGCTCCAGCAACTTCTGCATTAGCCTGACCCTCCAGTTTTTGGGGTGTCAGTTTACATTGTAACCTTAATTCACTGATGGACCTAAGAAAAATTGTTGAGTATTTCCGTTCAGCTTTTTCTTTTAAGAGAAACCGAATGCTGACTTTCAAGATTTTTATGTATCAAAGTGTAACTGTAATTTCCAAACTGATTTTGACAAAGGTCTATTTGCTTTATTCCTCTGTATGAACCATTTGTCCGTTTTTTTTTTTTTTGGATGTCATACATTTTTGTTGAAAACTGGGCATTTAAAATAATAGAACGTGAAAACCTGTGGACCTCAGATTCTTCTTCTTCTCTAGGGTTTGCTTTCCCTGCTGATTTTTGTAGTTGTTAATTTAGCAACTTTTCTGAATTAGTTCTCTGAAGCCCTCTGTGGCCACCCACTGAAACCTCTATCCAGTTGGCTTAATGGTCAATTAATGGCAGAACAGATATTTCTCTAGATTCCTGGAATCAAATCTCTGTCTTTGCTGAGCATCTTTATGTACATGTTCAGATACATCTTCAACACTCATCCAAGGACTTGACAGCTCAGCCTTAGCCTTTCCTTCTGGCACATGCAGAGTCTCAAGGTCAACCAGAGGTGAGAGATTAGGGCTTTCATGGGTCTTTTCTGTGTGTGTGCCAAATCCTCAAATGATAAAGGGAATTGGTTATATGGGTGAGAGATGAGACTGAAGTAATTGTCTATTGCACTAGTTCTCAACTAGAATTGTGCATCACAGTAACCTGCAGAAAAATTTAAAAAAATCTACAAGTCTAGGCTCTCCCCTGAAGATTTTGATAGAGTAAGTCTAATAAAGCGTGGACATGTATGTTTACAAATATTTCCTTGAAGCCAGGCATGGCGGTGCAGCAGCTGTAGTCCCAGCTGCTTGGGAGGCTGAGATGGGAGGACTGATTGAGCTTGAGAGTTTGAATGTAGCCTGGGCAACATAATGAGACCCTTCCTCTAACAGTAACAACAACAACAAAGTCCTCAAAATCTGGATACTATTTTGGTTAAGAACCACTGAATAGATAAGTGTAATATGTAAATTCTCATATCTCAGAAATGTAAGATATCTCTAGAAGAGTTGGACTTTGATAGATGCTAATTCCTTTAAATCTCTTCTTTCCGATAATATGAGCCTGACTTTTTCCTGATGATGCTCACAGCTTTAGAAGTGAAGTCTTGCAGGGAATAACCAGGTATTTCTAAAAATGACAATTCTTTAGGAATGAGGCTTGCAAAAAACTCCAACTCTCTTCTTCCTCCTCCGATATCGTAAATGTGGACCTTTATTTTTCAAGGCTCTGTTGACCTTCAGAGTTAGGGCTGGGACCAAGGAAAGTTAAGAAGCCACAAATGTTTGTGTTCTTCCCAAGATTTATCTGTTTTTCTTGAATAGTTGCTCACACAGTTGCTGGAAGCCTTTGCTATATTTCTGGAATTCTGAAAATGTTGATTTTGACAATTTTGCCTTTTTAAATCTTTGTATTTATGGAGAGGTAGATTTTTCAAAGGTCTTTATCATTTTCTCTGATATCTCTTTTTAACTTTTGTCTTTTATGGGTTTTTGTTTCAAGTTAAGTATTCAGAATTGAAATTTGGGGGACATAGGCTGTGAACATTTGTGTGGCCTTCAATATTTATTTTATATTGTTTTCCACAAATGTACCTCACATTCAACTGTTTATCAGTATTACCACAACATATTAATACCAGATTTTATTTGATTATTATTAAATAGCTAGTTTATTAAATAGAAAATGACCACAATTGCTCTACTTTACATTTTTATTACCAAAGAATATAAATAATTTCCATGTGTTCATTTAATTATTTAATCTTCTCTCATTTGGACCTTCTGATGATGGATTGTTAATAGTTAACGTTTTCAACTTATATAAATAAAACCTGAAGGCTTTATATATTATTTCTTTTTGTGTCATATTTAGTGAAAATAATTGCCCATCTACCTTATGAACTTCTGTCTTGAGTCAAAGAAGATAAAAGTATCATTTTTAATATATTGTTAAATTATTAAATCTAAACGCATGACTAAATGTTATATATCATGTTAATTTTTATAATTTTAATATATTTTGAAAAATTTTAAATTCTGTAGTTCATTAGGAATTTACATTAGAAAATTTGTTTACTGATAGAGTGGTTTTGATGAATACATGCTATTGGAATTTTGTAACTGGAATATTGTATAACAACACAGTTATCCACCAAGGCAGAAACATGAATTAGAGCATGAATTTATTTGAACCAATGTTTTTCAGGGTCTGTTTCATGTGCAACTCTTTGTAGAAACTGACTATAGGCACCTCTCGTTTTATTGCACTTCACTTTATTGCACTTTACAGATCCTGTGTTTTGTTTTGTTTTGTTTTAATTTGAGGTTTGTGGCAACTCTGTTTCCAGCAAGTCTATGGGCAGCATTTTTCTAACAACATGTAGAAAAACTTCATGTATCAATGTCACATTTTAATACTTCCTGCAATATTTCAAAAACTTTTTCATTATTTTTATCTGTTATGGTGATCTGTGATCAGTGGTATTTGTTGTTACTATTGTAATTGTTTTGGTGTAACATGAACTACACACATATGACAGCTAACTTAATCGATCAATGTTGCATGTGTTCTTACTGTTCCACTGTCTGTCCCCCACATCTATTTCTCTCTCCTGTAGCCTCTTTGTTCCCTGAGACATAACAATATTGTACTTAGGCCATTAATAACCTTACAATGCCCTCTAAGAGTTCAAGGGAAAGGAAGAATTATGTGTCTCTCACTTTAAATCAAAAGCTAGAAATGATTAAACTTAGTGAGAAAGGCATGTTGAAAGCTGAGATAGACTGAAAACATAGTCTCTTGTGCTGAGCTGTTAGCCAAGTTGTGAATGCAAAGGAAAAGTTCTTGAAGGGAATTAAACGTGCTACTCCAGTGAACACAGGAATGATAAATCAAAACACCCTTATTGCTGATACGAAGAAAGTTTTAGTGGTCTGGATAGAAGATCAAACCAGACACAACATTCCCTTAAACAAAAGCTTAATCAAGAGCAAGGCCCTAACTCTATTCAGTTCTATAAAGGCTAAGAGAGGTGAAGAAGCTGCAGAGGGAAAGTTGGAAGCTTGCAGAAGTTGGTTCATGAAGTCTAAGGAAAAAAGTCATCTCCATAGCATGAAAGTGCACAGTGAAGCAGCAAGTGCTGATGCAGAAGCTGCAGCAAGTTATCCAGAAAATCTGGCTAAGCTAATTGATGAAGGTGAACATGCTAAACAACAGATTTTCAATGTAGGCAAAACAGCCTTAGAAGAACTTTCATAGCTGGGGAGGAGAAATAAATGCCTGGTTTCAAAGCTTGAAAGGACAAGCTGAGTCTTTTGTCAGAAACTAATGCAACTGGTGACTTTATGTTGAAGTTAATGCTCATTTACCATTCTAAAAATCCTAGGGCCCTTAAGAATTATGTTAAATCTCCTCTGCCTGTGTGCTATAAATGAACCAACAAAGGCTAAATGACAGTACATCTGTTTGTACCGTGGTTTACTGAATGTTTTAAGGCCACTATGGAGACCTACTGCTCAAAAAAAAAAAAAAAGATTTCTTTAAAATATTACTTCCACTGACAACATATACATCCAAGAGGTGAAATGGAGATGTACGAGTAGATTAATGTTTTCATACCTGCCAACACAATATCCATCCTGCAGCCTGTGGATCAAGGGGTAATTTTAACTTCCAAGTTTTATTAGTTAAAAATGCATTTCATAAAGCTATAGCTACCATAGATAGTGACTCCGCTGATGGATCTGGGTAAAATAAATAAAAAACCTTGAGGAAAGTGTACATGTGTACACCATTGAGAATATTCATGATTCATGAGAGAAGGTCAAAATACCATTAACAGGAATTTGGAAGAAGTTGCTTCCAAGTCTCCTGGATGATTTTGAGGGATTCAAGACTTCAGTGGAGGAAGTTACTGAAGATGTGGTGGAAACAGCAAGAGAACTGGAATTCGAAGTGTAGCCTGAAGATGCGACTGAATTGCTGCAATCTCATGATAAAAGTTTCATGGATGAGAAGTTGCTTCTTGGGAATGAGCAAAGAAAGTGGTTTCCTGAGATGAACTCTATTCCTGGTGAAGATACTGTAGGCATTGTTGAAATGACAACAAAATATTTACAATACTGCATAAACATAATTGGCAAATTAACAACAGGGTTTGAGAGGATTGGCTTCCTTTTTGAAAGAAGTTCTCCTGTGCATAATATGCTATTAAACAGCATCGCACGCTACAAAGAAATCTTTTGTAAAAGGGTTAATCCATGAGGAAAACTTCATTGTCCTACTTTGAGAAATAACCACAGACACTCCAACCTTCAGCAACCACCACCTTGATCAGTCAGCAGCCATCAACATTGAGGCAAGACCCTCCATCAGTGAAAAGATTATGACTTGCTGAAGGCTCACATGATCATTAACTTTTTTTTTTTTTAAGACAGTCTTGCTCTGTTGCCCAGGCTGGAGTGCAGTGGCGTGATCTCAGCTCAGTGCAACCTCCGCCTTGCGGGTTCAAGCAATTCTCTTGTCTCAGCCTCCTGTGTTGCTGGGACTACAGGCGCCTGCCACCACGTCCAGCTAATTTTTGTATTTTTAGTAAAGACAGGGATTCACCTTGTTGGTCAGGCTGGTCTCAAACTCCTGACCTCAGGCGATCCACCCACCTTGGCCAATCATTAACTTTTTAAAACTGAAATATTGTTAAAGTATCTTTTTATTGTTTAGACATAAACAATATTTAGACAATGTTTAGAAATATTTTATTGTTTTAGATATAATATTATCACACACTTAATAGACTACAGTATAAAATATAACTTTTATATGCTTTTGGAGACCAAACACTTTGTATGACTCACTTTATTGCAGTTGTCTAGAACTGAACTTACAATATCTCCGAGGTATGCTTGTATTCTTGGTGTGGTCATTATTTCACTCTAATGTGTTCCCTCATTCCTCCAGTTAACTGTATTTTTCATTCAGTAAACATGTATTAACACTTACTATGTCTGGGGTTCTTTGCTACTTGCCGAAAATACAGAGGCTATAAATAGATATACTCCTTGCCCTCATGAAACTTGTGTGTTGAAGGAGAGAGACATCATAATTTATCTTGGTAATTTAGGAAAATCATTATGAATGCTGAACTTCGGGATATTCTGTTTTTGCATTTCATATGATGATTTCTTATTAGCACAAATCTCAACTTTATATTTGTAAATTGTAGATTTTCTAGTTTGAATCTAAATTTTTAAAAAATTTCTTTGAGATACCTAAAATATTTATAAAATTATCTGATAGCTTTTCAAAATTTTTAATTTTTGTGGGTGTCATATCTTATCATGGAATATAATTTATTTTCATATGTCTGTTTTTGTATAGAGAAGAAACTGTTTCTTTTCATTGATCTAGACATTTATTTCTTGCAACAGTCTTTGAAATATATCCTTAGAATATTAGACATATTCAGATATTTAAAGGACAAGGCCCTCTCTCCACTACAAACACATGCACATATTTGCCATAATTTTTAGATTTTTTGATATTATTGCTCATTTTTAAAATTTAAAAATAATTATTAAGTCACAAATAAAATAGGCCTCATATTTTTATAGGTTATTAAACTGGAAAAAGATACTTTTACAATGTTTATCTTCCTAATGTGAAGCATAATTTACATTCTTGTTTGTTTAAACTTTTTTTATGTTCTAGTAATATTTTGTACTACCACAGTTTTTTAAAGCCTAGATATAATTATTAAATATGTTCCTACATAAGTTATAGTTTTGTAACTATAATGATATGTCTTTAGGGTATATTTTTAGGTCATTGGTGTTGGCAATGCTGTCTTTTCTTTTATAAAAATCATGCTGTATTATTTATGTCACATGTATGTAAACTCTCTTTAATCACTTTGATTTTGTACTGAGGATTTTCTAGAGATGCAGTTATGACGTGCGTACATAATTGTGTTTATCTTTCTTCATGTATTGTATTTTTTCAATAAACTGGGCTATGTCACAAGGCCAATCTTACCATACTGTTGGATTTTTTAAATCCATATATAACTTTGGAAATTAGATTAAACCTTCATTTAAGTTCTCTTGAACACTAAACAGAGAAATTACACAGAAAGCTTCTATTAAAATTGTGAATCTATTTATCATCCCAGAATGTCACCCAAGATGACTTCCCATTTTCTTCCGCAGTGTTTTCTATCAAACGCCCTTTTGCAGAGAAACACCATCAAACTTTGTCTTTCTCTCCTACTTACCCCTTCAGCCCTTTCTTATGTAATTTAGCCTATATGTCTTTATTCTGATGCTGATTTTCTTCCCGTATCCTTACTAGTGCAATATAGGGCAGAATATTTGACTCAGGAAGCAGATATTTTATTTTGTTTTATTTTACCTTTTATAGGTTTAACATGTCAGGAAGTAAAGGCTCTCAGAGAGAAGGCATGGTCAAGGACAAATGAAGGTATCCAACAGCTATTATATATAATTTTCATCTCTTTTTTCTGTCACATATTAATTGTTTTCAAAAAATTATAAGCATGAAAATAATTTCAGGCATTCTTCTGTTCTTCCTAATTGATGTTCTATCAATGAGAATAATCGTAACCCTTCTTTAAAAAAATACTTATCTATTGCTAGTGTATGTTATATACTCCATTTCCTGTGTTTCCTTTTTCGTTTTGAATAATGCATACTTAAGAAGAGTGTACAAACTTAATATGTGGGTTTTTTTCATAAATGATTATGAGGAAGCATCTGTGTCACCTTCACTCACTCCACACATAGACGTTCCCGGCATTTCAGAAGGTCTCCCTGTACTCTCCTGAACAATACTTTATGCCATCCACTACCTGGGCTTTTGTGGTGCTAATTTCCTTTTCTTTTTAATTTTAACTGTAGTGTTCCGTATGTGTGCATCCCTAAAGATGTAATTTAATTTTGCATGCTTGTTAATTGAAATTAAAGTGAGTTAATATATGTATGTTGCTGCCTTTGTTCAACATTACTTGTTATCTTTATCCTTGCTACTTTTTTTGCTCAATGTAATTTGTGGCTTTCATCCATTTTGCTGTACCATTGTACAATACCATTTTTTGTTATTTTGAATAATGCTTCTAGAAACCTCCTTGTACATATATCCTGTGTGAGTTTCTCTAAGGCATACCTATCAGCAGAATTGGTAAGTATGTGGTATATCTATCGTTGACATTATTTGATAATGCCAAACTATTTTCCAAAGTAATTACATGAATTTACAGTGACATAACAGTGTAGGAATGTTCCAGTTACTCCATTTTTTTCCTACCACTTGACAATATTAGATTTTTAAAGTATTGACAATCCCCATACTATGTAGCAATGTCTTATTGTGGTTTTAATTTAAATTTGCCTGATTATTATTGATGTTGAAAATTTTTTCATGTGCTTTTTGGCATTTTGAGTTCCACTTTTGCAAATTGACTAAATCTTTTTTCTAATTTTCTAATGAGTCATTTGTCTTTTTTCACATTGATTTTTAGGAATTTCTTGTGTAATATGAATACTAGTTCTAAATCAGTCACATATGTTAACTAATTTTTTTTACGTTTATGCCTTTTATTTTTAATCTATTTATATTGCCTTTTGATGCACAAACGTTATTATTTTTTCAAGTCAAAGCTTTTTACATATTATTCAAGGAAATCCTAGTCCAAGGTCATGCAGATATTCGTCCAAATCATCTTCTAAGCATTTTGGAGTTTTGACTTTTACACTTAGATTTTCAGTCCACCTGGAATTGATTTTTGTGTGCTATTTAAGTTATGGTGTCTACCTTTGTTTTGTGTTTGATTACTTTGACTCTGTACTCCTTATTGCTTTTGAAAAATTATTCATGGGCATTCCATGATGCTTAAAATACAGATGACTTCTTCCAGAGTATACATGTTTTTGCTTCTGTCAGGAACATAGCACTGTACCGATATGGCACAAACTTAAAACAAATTCAAGCATAGAGGCTTCGGTAGAGTGTCCAATGATGAAAACCTAATCTGCAAATTTAAGTGATGAATAGCCAAAGTTTTAATGTCACAGGGGTGAGGTTTTCTGCTTTTGTTTTTATTTTTGTATATTTAGTGTATACTCAGAGAAAATGTCTCTACAATGTCTTGAGCTCTGATAGAGGTCATTGGGGTGGTTATTTCTGGTTAACCTTTGCTCCGAGGCTATAGCCAATTGTTATCCAAATTTAAAACGAGTTTTACAATTTAGTTGGGAGTTAAGGCATTCTAATTTTTTGTGCTACAGGCCCTTTGAAGCTTGTTGAAGCTTATACTCTCTGGCATGAAAATTATATTTTTAAATGTATTATAAGAAGTACAGAAATATTTTAAAAATAGAGTAATTTTTCCCCATCCAATTTCATGAATCACTTAAATTTTGTCTATGGACCCTGAGACTAGGTTGTCTTTTTATTTTCTAAAACTTACAAGTCATCAAACCCAGCCCAAATTTTCTAGGAATTGTCAATAACTTTTGTGTCAAATGTCATTTTGCACCGTGCTCCACTTAGAAGTATAGTTTCTGCTCTCCTTTAGATTTTGTCCTAGTAGTTTGTAACTACCTTGTTCATATATGTATATATATATATATATATATATATATGCAGCCTTTTAAAGTTATTTTCAGTGGAAAAGTAGATCTGATAAACCTAGCCTGCCATTCCAAGAAATATGAATTATATATACTATTATTTTGTATTGAATTATACATTTATAATAAGAGGAATTTTTCTGGCTTATATAATTTAACAAGTTTAATCCTCTTCTGAATTATATTTCTTCTCAAATTTGGGAGATAATGTGCTTTAGGACATATTATTCAAACACTGTACTATTTAATATATATTCCAAGATATGCTTAAGGAAAATATAATTCTGAGGTAAAATAAAACTGAGAAATTTTGTATAATTTATATTTTCCTTGAAGTTTGTTTGATGAGCATTAACACTTTGAAAGCTCTAATAAGTCTTGCAATGAAAAAACCTTCTTAAGTAATATGTTATTTGAGTGTAGAAATG
The DNA here is from genome assembly GCF_028858775.2 of Pan troglodytes. NCBI lineage: Eukaryota > Metazoa > Chordata > Mammalia > Primates > Hominidae > Pan > Pan troglodytes. Next base: position 43,163,318 of record NC_072415.2, on the reverse strand, counting down.
CAGCTTTCCATACTTACAAGAATCTCTTGGAATTATATATTGTAAACAGGATTTAAAGAGTGCTAGTGTAGTTGAAAGACTGGAACTAGACACAAAGTTTAAATCTTAGTTCTATCACTTGCTAATTTTGTGAACCTGGCTTGGTTCACTGCCTTTCTGTGCCACATTTTACTCATGTGTAAAATGAAAATTAATATGTGTTATTGTAAAGATTAAGTATCATAGTATAATAAATATGTTGAAGTCAACTGTCATGTATATGTTCAATAAATATTAGTCATTCTCACTTTGAGATTTTTTTCATCCTCATTGGTTTAATAAATTATGGTAAATTTATACTACAAGATACCATGAAACTGATGTTTTATGTAATGTAATATAACTCTAGTTGTATAATTTACCATTATTTTATAAACTTCTAAGAAATAAAAATCTACCAATTAAACTATTCCACATACCAACCTTGAATTTTAAGATGAATCCTGATGTGACTGATCTTAGTGGGTGAAAAAAAATTTTCTAACAACTTGAAACATAAAGTTGAATTTGAAGTATGGTTTAAAGTTGATAAGGAATCTCTCTGTCCTGAGAATGAAAGAAATGTATGTATACGTGTCTCTTTACATATATTTTATATATATGCACACTTGAACACACTTATGTACACACTCATTTAACAAACAGAAATGAAAGCATAGGTCCACAAAACTATTATCCCAGACCATTCATATAGCTTTATTCATAACAGTGAAAACTGGAAACAACCTAAATGTCCATCAGCAGAAAAATAGATTTAAATAAATACTCTGTAGTTATGCAATAATATAATGTGGACCAGTGAAAAAGAATGAGCTGCAAATACATGGAGTAGCATTGGTGAATCTCAAAAATATATTGAGCAAACAGTCAGATAAAACATAGTCGATGCATTTAATTTCATTATTACAAGGTCCAAGAAAAAGACAAAACTAAGCTATGGTGATAAAAACCAAAATAACAGTTGCCTATAGTAGACGAGAAACTTTCAGGGGTTATGGAAATTTTTTCTAGCTTGAATGTCATGGTAGTTACATTTATGTACACACTTATCAAAATGCATTAAATTATAAATTTAAGATGGCATTTTCTTCCATGTATGCTATAAAATAAAAAAATTGTTTTACTCTAAAACTGTTAAAACATTTTTATGTATTATAAATACACCATACACACATAAATATAAGGTTTAAATGCTTGCAGAATGACTTATGTTAATATATACTAACAGTTACAGATAGAATATATGTTAAAGCTCACTAAAGCATAAAATAAGGCATACATATGAAATATTCTCATAGGTATAAAGGATCTGGAAGTACACACAAGAAAATTGTAACATTGGTTGCCTACTGACAACCAATCTTGAGTTGTGGTGTCTACTTTTCTTTTGTGTTTGATTGCTTTCACTCTGTACTCCTTATTGATTTTGAGAAATTATTCACGGGAAGACCATGATGCTTTCCACTGGATTACCATAGGGGCAAGAATGGCATTCAAGTGACTGATGCGTTAATTTTCTTTTAAACTTTCAAATTAATTTTAACACAGTTCTATAGTGTATGAAATTTTGTTGATTTTTGTTTTATTTGCACTTAATATTTGCAGTTTTATTTATTTTATTTTTTAGAGAGAGGGTTTTGCTTTGTTGCCCAGGTTGGAGTGCAGTGACACAGTCATGGCTCACTGCAGCTTTGAACTCCTGGGCTTAAGTGATCATTCTGCCTCAGTCTCTGGAGCAACTGGGACTACAGGTGCGTGCCACCATGCCCGGCTTTCCAATTTTATATTTTTAATTCTTCTTTTTAAGTAATGATGCGTTAGGTTTACACAATTCTGATTATTTCGTGTCAGTATCTGACTTACACAATAATTTGATTCTATTACAATTTTGATTCTTTCGTGTCAGTATCTGACTTACACAAGAATTTGATTGTAGAAACTTTATTTTTTTAATACTCTGGACATACCACAAAACTGCTACATTGCAAACTCCCCAAATCACTGGTTGGGGTACTGAATGTAGGGATTGGAGTCATCGAGACTCAGTCAAGTTGTGGGAACATCCGTTTGAAGATTAGAGTAAAACTAAAGTTCAAAGATAATACTGAGGTCTTAATTATGGGAAAACCTCATCTCGTCATCACAGAGTTTGAAGGAAGTGATTAGGGACGGGGACTGAAGTTGTGGTTACAATGCCAGAAGCTCAGCAGCTTAGAAAATAGGACATTTGCCTCTAGTGCTCTATTATAAACAAGCCCCTATGGGTTGGGGTGGCTGATATATAAGGAAGATTTTTTTTGCAGTTTTAGAATTCTTTATTTCTGGCCAGGCATGGTGGCTCATGCCTGCAATGCCAGCACTTTGGGAGGCCAAGGCGGGCGGATCACCTGAGGTCAGGAGTTCGAGACCAGCCTTGCCAACATGACAAAACCCCATCTCTACTAAAAATATAAAAAATTAGCCAGGCATGGTGGCGCACTCCTGTAGTCCCAGCTACTTCGGAGGCTGAGGCAGGAGAATCACTTGAACCCAGGAGGCAGAGGTTGCAGTGAACCGAGATCATGCCATTGCACTCCAGCCTAGTGACAGAGTAAGACTCCACCTCAGAAAAAAAAAAAAAAAGAATTATTTGTTTCCTATGTTTCCCTTTAATGTCCTAGTACATATATGTATATTTCACTTTTACCAGTATTTTAAATGGTATTTATTTACAATTAAACATTTAAGTTCTGAATGTATTTCTGTTTTGAATACATTAACATTTGTTTACAAAGTGTTTCCTTTTTCATACATATTTTTATGACATGGAATCCTTCCTTGACACATTTGTTATTTGGAAATATACATTAAATTTCCAAATACCTTTGAATTAACTTTATGCGACAAATTTCTAACTGTACAGTAGATTAGTTACATAGTGCAGCTAGTTTCTACTTATTAAACTTTTTTGAATTGTCTAACATACCTACTTTTGCTACCTTTAAAATGATGTAATCTGTATCTTTTTGCAATTCATAATATGTATATCAATATTACCTTATTGTATTCATCACATCCTGTATGTCATTTTGTTATTCTGAACTTCATATGCCACAGATGAATGACGGTGACTTAGATTTTTCCCCTATATTTTTTCTCTAAATTTCTCTTTATGTTAAAAAATAAGATTTTTTTCTAATATAATGTGCTGTTTTATTGCACGCATATAGATTTTTTATTATTATCTATAACTTCAATTGTAAAGTAATAACTCTCAGTGTTGTTGAGCTTAAGGTCTAGATTTGTTCATATTTAGTCACATCAAGTTTTCTTTTTCAGAAAATAATTGTATACATTTTATTTATAATTTTTTTCTGTATTATTTTATATTTGGTTCTTTTTGGGTAAATTTAGTCATTTATATATTATAATAGTTATTTGATTAGCACTATCTTTTATCATTTTTATATTTTTTGAACAATTTCCTATTATTGAATATTTTTGCTATAAACTTACTTTTGCCTTATTTTATGCTTTAGTGAGCTTTAACATATAAATATTCTATCTTTAACTGTTAGTATATATAAACATAAGTTAATCTGCAAGCATTTTAACCTTATATTTATGTATGTATGTGTGTATGTATTTATAATATATAAAAATATTTTAATGGTTTTAGAGTAAAACAATTTTTTTATTTTATAGCATACATGGAAGAAAATGCCATCTTAAATTTATAATTTAATACATTTTGATAAGTGTGTACATAAATGTAACTATCATGACATTCAAGCTAGAAAAAATTTCCATCACCCCTGAAAGTTTCTCACCTACTATAGGCAACTGTTATTTTGATTTTTATCACTATAGATTAGTTTTGTCTTTTTCTTGGACCTTGTAAAAATGAAATTAAATGCATCGACTATGTTTTATCTGACTTTGTTTGCTCAATATATTTTTGAGATTCACCAATGCTACTCCATGTATTTGCAGCTCATTCTTTTTCACTGGTCCACATTATATTATTGCATAACTACAGAGTATTTATTTAAATCTATTTTTCTGCTGATGGACATTTAGGTTGTTTCCAGTTTTCACTGTTATGAATAAAGCTATATGAATGGTCTGGGATAATATTTTTGTGGACCTATACTTTGATTTCTGTTTGTTAAAAGCTTAGGACTGGAGTTGCTGCATTGTAGTGTACATATATTTAGCTTTATAAGAAAATGTCAAATAAATGATAATATATTTTTATGTTTTAGAATTTTGAAACACTTCCTCAGAGATTGTAAAATAAAACGTTTCCCCTCTCTCTCTACATTTCCTCTTTCTAAAAACAACAGTTTCTTAATCTAGCAATTACAAATCCTACATATCTTATTTATTTACAATTATAAATCATACATAACTTATATAGGATTTATAATTATAAATCCTACATATCAATAGTTAACATAGTTAAGATATATAATAGTATATATATATAAAATAGTATATATATATACATACACATGCATATCATTTTTTAAAAAACGATGACAAAGCTTACACACAAATCTCTGCCTTGCTAATTTTCACAGTGTATCCTGGATACATTCTATATCAACACATAATAACTTATCTGTTTGTTTTAAACAGCCTCATGCTATTTTGAATACCTTCTTATGAAAGAGTCAAACCAATTGAAGAGCATAGAGAAAATATCTGAAGATACTCTACTGTGGGTTTTGATTAATATTTGTATCATAGTTGTTTTTCTTTTAAGGAGAGCACTTCTCTAACGTAGTTTTTTACATGGTGTTGCATATTTTAAAATTTTCTATAATATTAACTACTCACTAAAATATGTATTTTTTCTTTTTAAAAGGCAATGCCACGTCTCAAAGTTTGGTTCTATATGGAGCCTCTAAGGAGAACAGTGAAGGTTTTCATGAAAGTAAAATGACAAATACTGAAGGTGAGGACTGAATGTAAATCATATAGTAAACTATATAAGCTATATTTATATTATCTCATTAGTCTATAATGTCAATACTATTTCTATTTTGAAATAAATCCTACATATCATTAATTGTTAACATAGTAAATATATATAACAGTAAAGATATAATGTAGTATATTGTATCAATAGTATATTGTTAATGTATAATCTGGGTTTATGAATTGTTATGTAATTTCAGAAATGTATGAATTTTGAAATAAATTCTTAATCACCCAAGCTGTGACTGTCCTGTTCTAGATAGAACATTTCCAGTTCATTGAGGACATGTTTCTTAGAAGAAAAAGAAAGAAGACAAATGTTTTTGGGGGTGTATTTTTCGTTTTTTAAATAATTATTTTATTTTATTTTATTTTAAGTTCCAGGGTACATGTGCAGGATGTGCTGGTTTTTTACATAGGTAAACACATGCCATGGTGGTTTGCTGCACTTATCAATCCATCACCTAAGTATTAAGCCCAACATGCATTAGCTCTTTTCCCTAAGGCTTTCCCCTAACCTGCCCTCCCCCTACAGGCCCCAGTAAGTGCTCTTCCCCTCCCTATGTCCACGTGCTCTCATTGTTCAGCTCCCACTTATAAGTGAGAACATGCAGTGTTTGGTTTTCTGTTCCTGCGTTAGTTTGCTGAGGATAATGGCTTCCAGTTTCATCCATGTCCCTGCAAAGGACATGATCTCGTTCCTTTTTATGGCTGTATAATATTCCATGGTGTATATGTACCACATTTTCTTTATCTAGTCTATCATTGATGGGCATTTGGGTTGATTCCATGTCTTTGCTATTGTGAATAGTGCTGCACTGAACATAACACATGCATGTATCTTTATAATAGAATGATTTATGCTCCTTAGGTTGTATATCCAGTAATGCAGTTGCTGGGTCAAATGTTATTTCTGGTTCTAAATCTTTGAGGAATTGCCACACTGTCTTCCACAGTAGTTGAACTAATTTATGCTCCTACCAACAGTGTAAAAGAATTATTTCTCTGCAACGTCACTAGCATCTGTTGTTTCTTGACTTTTTAATAATTGCCATTCTGACTGGCGTGAGATGGTATCTCATTGTAGTTTTGATTTGCATTTCTCTAATGATCAGTGATGTTGAGCTTTTTTTCATATATTTGTTGGCCACATGTATGCCTTTTTTTTGAGAAGTATCTGTTCATATCCTTTGACCATTTTTTTAAATGGGGTTGTTTGTTTATTTCTTGTAAATTTGCTTAAGTTCCTTGTAGATTTTGGATATTAGACCTTTGTCAGATGGATACATTGCAAAAATTTTCTCCCATTCTGTAGGTTGCCTGTTCACTCTGATGATACTTTCTTTTGCTATGCAGAAGCTCGGTAGTTTAATTAGATCTCATTTGTAAATTTTGGCTTTTGTTTCAATTGCTTTTGGCAATTTCATCATAAAGTCTTTCCCCATGCCTATGTCCTGAATAGTATTGCCTAGATTTTCTTCTAGAGTTTTTATAGTTTTGGGTTTTACATTTAAGTCTTTAATTAATCTTGAATTAATTTTTGTATAAGGTGTAAAGAAGGGATCCAGTCTCAGTTTTCTGCATATGGCTAGCCAGTTCTCCCAGCATCATTTATTAAATAGGTAATCGTTTCCCTATTGCTTCTTTTTGTCGAGTTTGTCGAAGATCAGATGGTTGTAGATGTGCGGTTTTCTTTCTGAGTTCTCTATTCGCTTCTATTGGTCTATGTGCCTGTTTTTGTACCAGTACCATGCTGTTTTTGTTACTGTAGCCTTATAGTATAGTTTGAAATCAGGTAGCATGATACTTCCAGGTTTGTTTTATTTTTTGCTTAGGATTGTCTTGGCTATGTGAGCTTTTTTTTGGTTCTGTATGAATTTTAAAATAGTTTTTTCTAATTCTGTGAAGAATGTCAATGGTAGTTTAATGGAAATAGTATTGAATCTATAAATTGCTTTGGGAAGTATGGTCATTTTCAAGATATTGATTCTTCCTATCCATGAGCATGATACATTTTTCCATCTGCTTGTATCCTCTCTGATATCCTTGAGCAGTGGTTTGTAGCACTCCTTGAAGAGGCCCTTCACTTCCCTTGTTAGTTGTTTTCCCAGGTATTTTGTGGCAATTGTAAATGGGAGTTCATTCGTGATTTGGCTCTCTGCTTGTCTGTTGTTGGTGTATAGGAATGGTTATGATTTCTGCACATTGATTTTGTATCCTGAGACTTTGCCAAAGTTGCTTATCAGCTTAGGAAGCTTTTGGGCTGAGTCGATGGGGTTTTCTAGATAAAAGATCATGTCATCCTCAAACAAAGACAATTTGAATTCCTCTCTTCCTATTTGAATACCCTTTATTTTTTCCCTTACCTGATTGCCCTGGCCAGAACTTCCAACACTATGTTGAATAAGAGTGGTGAGTGAGGGCATCCTTGTCTTGTACCTATTTTCAAGGGGAATGCTTCCTGTTTTTGCCCATTTAGTATGATATTGACTGTGGGTTTGTGATAAATGGCTCTTATTATTTTGAGGTATGTTCCTTCAATACCTAATTTATTGAGTTCTTTACATGAAGGGATGTTGAATTTTATCAAAGGCCTTTTCTGCGTCTATTGAGATAATCATGTGGTTTTTGTGTTTAGTTCTGTTTATGTGATAAATTACGTTTATTGATTTGCATATGTTGAACCAGCCTTGCATCCTGGGGATGAAGGTGACTTGATCATGGTGGGTAAGCTTTTTGATGTGCTGCTATATTTGGTTTGACAGTATTTTATTGAGATTTTTGCATAGATGTTCATTAGGGCTATTGGCCTGAAGTTTTTGTTGTTGTTGTTGTATCTCTGTTGTATCTCTGGTATCAGGATGATGCTGGCCTCATAAAATGAGTTAGGGAGGAGTCCCTCCTTTTCAGTTGTTTGGAATAGTTTCAGAAGATATGGTACCAGCTCCTCTTTTTACCTCTGGTAGAATTAAGCTATAAATCCATCTGGATCTGGGCCTTTTTTAGTTGGTAGGCCATTTATTACTGCCTCAATTTCAGAACTTGTTATTGGTCTATTTAGGGATTCAAATTCTTCCTGGTTCACCCACCCACCTGGGAGGGTGTATGTGTCTAGGAATGTATCCATTTCTTGTAGATTTTCCAGTTTATTTGCATAGAGGTGTTTATAGTATTCTCTGATGGTTGTTTGTATTTCTGTGGGGTCAGTGGTGGTATCCCCCTTATCATTTCTGATTGTTTATTTGAATCTTCTCTTTTTTAAAAATTAGTCTCACTAGCAGCCTATTTTATTGATTCTTTTTAAAAAAATAGCTCCTGGATTCGTTCATGTTTTTGAAGTGATGTTTATGTGTTTATCTCTTTCAGTTCTGCTCTGAGCTTGGTGATGTCTAGTCTTCTGCTAGCTCTGGAGTTTGTTTGCTCTTTGTTCTCTAGTTCATTTAGTTGTGATGTTAGGGTGTTGATTTGAGATCTTTCTTTGATGTGGGCATTTAGTGCTATAAATTTGCCACTTAACACTGCTTTAGCTGTATCCCAGAGATTCTGATACATTGTTGCTTTGTTCTCATTTGTTTCAAAGAACTTCTTGATATCTATCTTAATTTCATTATTTACTCAGGAGTCATTCAGGAGCAGGTTGTTCAGTTTCCATGTAGTTGTGTGGTTTTGAGTGGGCTTTTAAATCTTGAGTTCTAATTTGATTGTACTGTGGTCTGAGAGAGTGTTTGTTATGATTTCAGTTATTTTGCATTTGCTGAGGAGTGTTTTAGTTCCAATTATGTGATCAATTTTAGAGTAAGTGCCATGTGACACTGAGAAAAATTTATATTCTGTTTTGGCTGGCAAGTTCTGTAGATATCTGTCAGGTCCACTTTGTCTAGAGCTGAGTTCAAGTCCTGGATATCTTTGTTAATTTTCTGTCTCAATGATCTGTCTAATACTGACAGTGAGTTATTAAAGTCTCCCTCTATTATTGTGTGGAGGTCTAAGTCTCTTTGTAGGTCTCTAAGAACTTGTTTTATGAATCGCAGTGCTCCTGTATTGGGTACACATATATTTAGGATAGTCAGCTCTTCTTGTTGAATTGAACCCTTTAACATTATGTAATGCCCTTCTTTGTCTGTTTTGACCTTTGTTGATTTAAAGTCTATTTTTTCAGAAACTACAATTGCAACCTCTGCATTTTTCTGCTTTCAAATTTGCTTGGTAAGTTTTCCTCCTTCCCTTTATTTCGAGTCTATGTGCATCTTTGCATGTGAGATGTGTTTCTTGAATACAGCACACTGATGGGTTCCATCTTTGTATCCAGCTTGCCATTCTGTGTTTTTTAATTGGGGCATTTAGCCTATTTATATTTAAGGTTAATATTGTTATGTGTGAATTTGATCCTGTCATCATGGTGCTGGCTGGTTAATTTTGCAAACTTGTTAATATAGTTGCTTCATAGAGTTGTTGGTCTGTGTACTTCAGTGTGTTTTCGTAGTGGATGATAATGGTTTTTCCTATCTATGTTTAGTGTTTCCTTCAGAAGCTCTTGCAAGGCAGACCTGGTGTTCACAAAATTCCTCAGCAGTTGCTTGTCTAAAAAAGATTTTATTTCTCCTTCACTTATGAAGCTTAGTTTGGCCTGATATGAAATTCTGGGTTGGAATTTCTTCTCTTTCAGAATGTTGAATGTTGGCCCCCAATCTCTTCTGGCTTTTAGGGTTTCCATGGAGAGGTACGCAGTTAGTCTGATGGGTTGCCCTTTGTAGAAGACCTTGCCTTTCTCTCTGGCTGCCCTTAACATTTTTTCCTTGATTTTGACCTTGGAGAATCTGATGATTATGTGTCTTGGAGATAAATCTTCTCAGAATATCTTGCTGGGGTTCTCTGGATTTCCTGAATTTGAAAATTGGCCTGTCTTGCTAGATTGGGGAAGTTCTCCTGGATGGTGTCCTGAAGTATGTTTTCCACCTTGGTTCCATCCTCCCCATCTCTTTCCAGTACTCTAATCAGTCATAGATTTGGTCTCTTTACATAATCCCATAGTTCTCAGAGGTTTTGTTTGTTTTATTTCATTCTTTTTTATCTAATCTTGTTTGTCTGCCTTATTTCTGCAAGATAGTCTTCAAGCTCTGATATTCTCTCTTCTGCTTGATCGATTCAGCTATTGATACTTACGTTTGCATCATGAAGTTCCCGTGCTGTGTTTTTCAGCTCCATCAGGTCATTTATATTCCTCTCTAAACTGGTTATTTGAGTTAACAGCTCCTGTAATCTTTTATCATGGTTCTTAGCTTCTTTGCATTTGTGTTAGAACATAATCCTTTAGCTCAGCGAAATTCATTATTACCCACTTTGTGAAGCCTACTTCTGTTAGTTCATCCATCTCAGCTTCAGCCCCATTCTGTGCCCTTGCTGCAGAAGTGTTGTGATTATTTGGAGGAGAATAGGCATTCCAGCTTTGAGGATTTTCAGTGTTTTTGCATTGGCTTTTCTTCGTCTTCATGGATTTATCTACCATTGATCTTTGAGGCTGATAACCTTTGGATGGGGATTTTGTGGGGTCTTTTTTGTTGATGTTGTTGTTTTTGCTTTTTGTTTGTTTGTTTTTCATCTAATAGTCAGGCCGCTCTTATGCAGGTCTGCTGCAGTTTGCTAGGTGTCCACTCCAGACTCTGTTTTCCTGGGTAGCACCAGTGGAGGCTGCAGAATAGCAAAGATTGCTTCCTGCTCTTTCCTCTGGAAGCTTTGTCCCAGAGGGGCACTGACCTGATGCCACCCAGAACTCTCTTGTATGAGGTGTCTGGCAACCCTAGTTGGGAGGTCTCACCCAGTCAGGAGGCATGGGGGTCAAGGAACCACTTGAGGGGGTCATCTGTCCCTTAGTGGAGCTGGTGCACTATGCTGGGGGAATCCCCCTTGTCAGGATCAGCTGATCTCTTCAGAGCTGCCAGGCAGGAAATATTAAGTCCACTGAACCTGAGACCACAGCCACCCCTTCCCCAAGGTGCTCTTTCCCAGGGAAATGAGAGTTCTGTCTGTAAGCCCCTGACTGGTGCTGGACCTCCTGCAGAGAGGCCCTGTCCATGCCCAGTGAGGAGGGATCTAAAGAAGCAGTCTGGCCACAGCTGCTTTGCTGCACTGTGGGGAATTCCACCCAGTCCAACTGTCCTCATCTCCTTAGCACTGTTAGGGGAAAACAGCCTACTAAAGCCACAGAAATGGCAGTCATCCCTCCCCGCTATCCCCTCCCCTGCCCCTGCCTCCTGGGAACTCAGTCATCCCAGGGCAACTCCAGACTGTTGTGCTGGCTGTGGGAATTTCAGGCCAGTGGTTCTCAGCTTGCTGGGCACCGTGGAAGTGGGACCTGCCAAGCAAGACTGCTGGCTCCCTGGCTTCAGCCCCCTTTTCATGTGAGTGGATGGTTCTCCTGTCTCACTGGAGTTCCAGGTGCTGGTGGAGTATGTAAAAACTCCTGCAGCCCAGTGCCTGCCCAAACAGTCACCCAGTTTTGTGCTTGATACCCAGGGCCCTGGTGGTGTAGGCTCACGGGGGAATCTCCTCATCTGTGGATTGCAAAAATCCGTAGGAAAAGTGTAGTACCCCCGCTGGGTAGCACATTCCCTCACCACTTCCCTTGGCATGGGGAGCGAGGTCACCTCACCCACTGCAGTTCCCAGGTGAAGCAACACTCCACCCTGCTTCTGCTCACTGTCCGTGGGTCACACCCACTGCCTAGTCAGTCACAATGAGATGAACTGGGTACCTCAGTTGGAAATGCAGAAATCACCCACCTTCCATGTTGGTCTTGCTGGGAGCTGTAAATTCCAAGATGGCTGTTTCTATTCAGCCATCTTGGCTCCTGTCAGTTGGATGTGTACTTTTTAGTTCCAGAATTAAAGACTTGTACAGTGAGAATCTATAAACATTATCTCTGAAAGTGTTTCTAACACTCAATGTGGAAAGTGGTGGAAAGAGATGAGGAAATGTATACATATATCTATTGGGGTTCATACTTATTTCTTTTTAGGTCATTCTGGTGAAGAACTCTTTATCAAAAATTTTAATCTTGATTTTGAGAAATTACTAATCAGGGAATTTTTCAGTTTTATGAGATTAAATTGAAATAAGTTACCATTTTGATTCTTTCATCTGTGTATGTCCAGTGGAAATCTCGAATACAAGTTTAAGATCTTGACTTAGAGTTTACTGCCCATAGTGAATTTCGAACAGATTTATAAGATGGCAAATAAGTGACTTATGAACCAATTAATTCAAGATACTGGAATATCTATGTGCTATTGTGGTACAGAGATATTTAAGAAACAACCCTCACAAAAAGTGTAAAATCTTGTAGGCCAAATAAAATATATGAAGGATAATCCTAAATTGAAAAAAAAATAGAATATAAATGTATACAACAATTTTTACAATACAACATAAAATAATAGTTACATAGTGTATCAGCGGAGATGACACAAGGAAGTACGTGCCAAATGAACACCATGGATGACAGATATCTTCAGTATTTTGAGTAAGACCAATTTGCATGGTCTGCAAGCATTAAGAAAAAGGTTAATGGATCAGGAGAGATTTGAAATGAATTTTAAAGAATGCATTTGTATATGGAAAAAAAAGGTGAGGATAAAATTTAAGAAAGTAGAATAGAATGTGTCAACAGTGAGAAAATAACACAAGATTTAGGAAGCATAGATGTATCAGTCTATAGCACGGGGAGAATTCAGAAATGTGAAGATGGTTCAGAGAAAGGTAGAAATGACTGAGGTGCAATTAAGAAGGATTTTGAATTTCAGGCTCAAGACTATTAACTTCATTTCTCTGTCTCTGGTTATATATATATAAAACCAGAGTAGGGAAGTTACTGACTAAATTCTTTGCTTACAAAGTCTGAGCATGCAACACAGAATTATTTGGCTACAGGAATTGTCTGGCTATTGTGGTGGAGTGGGGCCCTCTCTGCTCCATACCCAGCTGGCTCTCCAGGCACTTAGAAACTGATTTTCTTATTACTGTTGTTCAGGCTTATTGTAACAAGGTCCTGATCTAATTAAGATCAATGAATATGAAAGAGATTAGAGACATATTACAAAATAAGTGTTAAGATTTGGTGACTGACTAGTACTTACAGGGACTGACTATTCTCTCTATATTAATATAGGAACTTGAATGAGAAGGTGAAGGATTCAAATGTGATTTAACTGTTCCAAACTTTCATAACTGCAACAGAGATGTAAAAACAAAAGAGGTTAAATGGAGGGAAGATGAGTTTAGTTTTACAGATAGTAGACGTGCCTAGATGTGTGAATGAAGTTGGTCCCTTTAAGACTATCTCTGGCTTGTTGGCCTTGACTAAATCCGAATGTTTAAAACCAAATAAAGTTGTTGCTTTTTCTTCAAGATGGCAGATTAGAGGCTCTTAGCATGCCTTGGCCACTTGGAAAAAGCAAGATAGTGCATAAAGATCAACTCTCTGAGCGTTAATTCAAGAAGGAATATGAGAATCCACCAGAATGTGAAGGACATTCCAATTCCCAGGGAAGAGAATGCAGGCTAACAGCCTCCATGATGGCATCTGGGTGTTAAAAGTGAGTGAAACTCCAGTACACAGGAGAGTCAGAAAGGCTCCCTCTGTGATTTACCTTTCCACTAGGGATCTGAGCAACCCAGGCTGAAGGAGCACTCTTTGTTTCCCCCAAGCCCTGGAGCTAACTTGGAAAGAGGCATAGAGATACTGTGAGGGAAAGACACTGGGAAAAGCTGCAGGTACTTTCTTAGACTCAGCACTGAGAGCAGGAGGCCATTTTTAATCTGGGTGCACACAAACTCAGCCATTCTTTGGTGACCCAGCAACGTGTCTGCACAGGCACGTTAGTCTCAGACCAGAAATTAGAGTACTGCTTTGCTTTCTATGGAGCAGGATATGTGCCTCTACAGCCAGAAATGTGGAAAGTGCTTAATTAGTAGGTGCTGGAATTGTATTCTCCCTCATCACAGGCCGGGGGCAGGAGCAGAGCTACCACAGTCCAGCTTCTCCTGGGTGATGAGACTTGCAATCAGGATCAGCTTGGCAACCTGGGACTAGTTGCATCTATCTATGCTGGGTGCCCCATCCTCATCTCCTGAGACTGTGGTGCAGCAGGACCCTCTGCACTCCACCCCCAGATAGAAATCCAGTCATTCAGAGTACCCACTTGCCTGGACCAGCAGCCTAAGCTGGCCTTCTCTTTATAGATATACATTGTGGTACAGTGGAGCCCTCTCTGCTGCACACCCAGCCAGTTCTCCAGGCATTCAAAATACACCCTCACCTGGATTAGCAGCCTGAGTTGTACTACCCTTCCCATGCATAGATCATGGTGCAGTAGGGCTCTCACTACTCTGCACATAGGCAGATCTCCAGGCATTTGGAGCACCCACTCACCTGGAACAGCAGCCTGATCCACCCTACCTTTCTTGTGCAGAGATCTTGTTGTTTGGGGGTTCACTTTGCTCCATGCAAAGGCAGATCTTCAGACATCTGGAACACCCAATCACCTAGAGTTGGAGTTTAAGCCACCCTCCATCACCTTGCAGAGAACTTAGGAAGGAGGATGTTTCCTGCTCCCTGTCTAGGCACACCTCTGGGTACCTAGAGGCTGCCTATTGGATTCTCCCTCAGTTCTAGTGCTTATTCTGGCCACTGAGGGACCTATAGGTGGACCTGCCAGAGTGTCCTGCCCATCTAGAGGGAACTCAGACTGTATACTCCAGGAATCATCCTATTGCATAAAGCAACAAAGAGCTTCTCCCAGTAAACAAGAATCAAGTGTATACCCAGCAACGTTGGCCACAGCTGGCTGCTACGCATAAGTGGCATCTATTGGCTTGTAGGTTGAATTGCACAGCCTAATAGAAAACCTGCTGACAGAGGTGCATAGCGCTATAGAACCAAAACCAAAAGACCCTACACACCATTCTCTACAATCACACTCCTAGGGAGGGGATTAGGGAAATGGAAAGATATATATATATATGGAAATATATATATATTATATATATGGAAATATATATATTATATTTTAATATATATATTAAAGAAATAAAAAGAAAAAATCCTACCTGCATGAAAATATTTACAAAATTTAGAGTCGCCAGCATCTCCAGATGAGAAGAAACTAATCCTACTGAAACTATTACAAAATATCAAAGTGGAAAGACTCCTCCCAAACTAATTCCACAAAGCCAACATCACCCTGATACCAAAACCTTGCAAAGACACAATGAAAAAAGAAAACAACAGGCCAATATCCTTGATGAACATAAATACTAAAATCCTCAACAAAATACTAGCAAACTGAATCCAGCAGCACATCAAAAAGTTAATTCACCATGATCAAGTAAGGCTTTATACCTGGGATGCAAGTTTGGTTCAACATATACAAATCAATAAAGTAATTTACCACATAAGTTGAATTAAAAACAAAAACATTATGATCATCTCAATAGATATGGAAAAACCTTTTGATAAAATCCAACATCACTTCATGATAAAAATGTTCAAGAAACTGGGCATAAAATGAATATACCTCAAAATAATGAGAGCCATTTATGACAGACCCACAGCCAGCATCATACTGAATGAGCGAAACTGGAAGCATTCCCCTTTAGAAATGGAAGAAGATGAGCATGCCCGTTCTGACTACTATTCAACATAGTATTGGAAGTCCTTGCCATAGCAATCAGGTGAGAGAAAGAAATAAAAGGCATCCAAACAGGAAGATGTCAAAAAGAAGTCATTGTCCCTTTGCTGACAATATGATTGTATACCTAGAAAACCCTAAAGACCCTACCAAAAGGCTTCTAGAACTCATAAGCAGTAAAATTTCACGGTACAAAATTAATGTACAAAATTCAGCAGCAATTCTGTATACCAAGAATGTTCACGCTGAAAGCCCAATCAAGAATGCAGTTCCATTTCCAATAGTCACAAAATAATAAAGTATCTAAGAATGCCTCTAACCAGGAGGTGAAAGATCTCTACAGGGAGAACTACAAAACACTGCTGAAAGAAATCATAGATGACACAGACAAATGGAAAAATATTCTGTGCTCATGGATTGAAAGAATCAATGTCGATTAAATGGCCGTATGGCTCAAAGCAATCTACATATTCAACGCTATTTCTATAAAGTTACCAATGTCATTTTTTACAGAACTAGAAAAAGAACTATTTTAAAATTCATACAGAACCAAAGAAGAACTGAAACAGTCTAAGCAATTCTAACCAAAAAGAACAAAGCTGGAGGCATCATTGTACCTGTCTTTATACTACATGGCTACAGTAACTAAAACAGCATGGTCCTGGTACAAAAATGGATATATAGATCAATGGAACAGAATGGAGAACCTAGAAGTAAAACCTCACACCTGCATCCATCTCATTTTTGTCAAAGTCAACAAACATAAGCAATGGGGAAAGCATTCCCTATTCAGTAAATGGTGCTGAGACAGCTAGCTAGCCATAGGCAGAAGATTGAAATTGGACCCCTCCCTTTCACAGTATACAAAAATTAACTTAAAATAGACTAATGATTTAAATGTAAGACCTCAAACTATAAGAATCCTGAAAGAGAACCTAGGAAACACCATTCTGGGTATCAGTCTTGGGAGAGAATTTGTGACTAAGTCCTGAAAAGCAATTACAACAAAACAAAACATTGACAAGTGGGATTTAATTAAACTAAAAGTCTTTTGGACAGCAAAAGAAACTATCAACAGAGTAAACAGGCAACCTACAGAATGGGAGAAAATATTCACAAACTATGCATCTGACAAAAGCCTAACATCCCGAATCTATAAGGAACTTAAAAAAATTTACAAGCTTAAAACAACCCTATTAAGAAGTGGGCAAAAGACATAAACACTTTTCAAAAGAAAACATACACATGGCCAACAAGCATGTGAAAAAATGTTCAACATCACTAATCATTAGAGAAATGCAAATGAAAACCACAATGAGATAGCATCTCATACCAGTCAGAATGGCTATTACTAAAAAGCCAAAAACAACAGATGCTGACAACTCTGCAGAGAAAAGAGAATTGTTATACACTGTTGGTGGGAATGTAAATTAGTTTAGCCACTATGGAAAGCAGTTTTGAGATTTGTCTAATAACTGAGAGCTGAACTAGCATTCAACCCAGCAATCCTGTTACTGGATATATATCCAAAAGAAAATAAATCATTCTACCAAAAAGACAATGCACTCATTTGTTCATCACAGCATTATTCGCAATAGCAAAGACATAGAATCAATCTAGGTGTCCATCAGTGGTGGATTGGATAAAGAAAATGTGGTGCATATACACCATGAAATACTATACTGCCATAAAAAAGAATGAAATCAAATTATCTGCAGCAACATGGATGCAACTGGAAGCCATTATCCTAAGTGGGTTAGCACAGGAACAGAAAACCAAATATTTCATGTTCTCACTTATAAGTGGGAGCTAAACAATGGGTACTCATGGACATAAAGATGGCATCAATAGACACTAGGGATTACTATAGGGAGGAGAGAGGGAGGGGGCCAAAGGTTAAAAAACTAACCATTATGTACTATGCTCAATACCTGGGTGACAGAAGCAATCATACCCCAAACCTCAGCATTACACCATATACCTGTATAACAAACCTGCATATGCATTCCCTGAATCTAAAATGAAAGTCAAAATTATAAAAAAGAAAGAAAGAATCCAAACAGATTGGGGACAGAGGGAAGGCTAATTAAAAGTTTTATTTTGGAACATCTTTACTTTCTTATCATTCTGTTACAGTAGGTAGCCTCTCAGGTATGAGCAGGGCAAAAAAGGGCTCTCCCCTCCTGCCCACGCCCTCCCCGCCCCTCCCGCAACACACCAGGAGTATTGGGTGACCATCAGGTGATGGTCAAGCAGTTGTTAACTGTTTATCTAAAGTAATAACTGCTCACAGCCAGTGCCAGAGAAAGGCAGTCTCCTAATAGAAAACACCTTAAACTGATCAGCAGCTTCCCGATAAAATCTCAGGAGTGGGGAGAAGTAATGCAGTATCTTGGAAGTATGCCAGCGTATAAAAACCCAAGTCCATAAGTCAAGCTGCGCACTTGGTTTCTCAAGTCACCCGCTTGGCCTTTATCCAAGTTGTACTTTTCTTCTTTTCTTTCCTTCCTTTCCTTACTGTCCTAAAGCTTTTTAATAAAACTTTCACTCCTGTTCTGAAATTTGCCTTGGTCTGTCCTTCTGCCTTATGCTTCTCAGTCAAATTATTTTGTCAGAGGAGGCAAGAATTGAAGTTGCTGCGGACCAGTACAGATTTGCCACCAGTAACTTGGATACCTTCCACTAATAACAGTTCTTTTACTTTTCAAATCATTTCTGAGGATCCTCTGTACCAGGCATCATTTTCACTGCTTGTACTGTATCAGATCTCTTCCATCTTGAAGCTCCTGTGGATGCCTCCTTTATCCCTTCCAGCTCTATGTCTGATCATACAAATGTGTCCCTTTTCTTCCGTAGCCTTTCTGCTTTGGCATTTTAATTTACTGTTGTGAATGTATTTCCTTGTTTGTGGTATATCAACTTCTCAATGGGTACATTTTAGTTTTATCTATCATGCTTCTCCCATTCTGCATAGGATTCTGCAGGCCCAGACCTCCCTTCCTTACTCTCAATGCCAGGATGGGAGTCTAGGAAGGACAGATTTGGGAAATTTGTACATTTGGCAAGGAGCTCAGGGCAAGGTTAAGTCTAAAGCTGTTTAGTTAAGAGTTAAGCACTTAAAGGAGATGATCAAAGGAGAAAGTGTAGAGGAAAAGATTATTTCTTATCAAATAGTCATGTTTAAGGAATATGAGAAAAAATAGGTGAACAGGAAGCTAGAGAAAGTTATTAAAAGAACATTTCAAGGAAGGGCTGTCTACAATGTTTTTTAGTATAAAAAGTTAGTATTTACCATCTCTGTGGGTTGGCATTGAAACAAAACACAAGAGGATTATTTCTCTATTCCCTCAAGGTCAATTGAAATGAGGACATCACACTGTTCTCATTGAGGCGCTGAGCATATTTTGTGTCTCCCATTTAAGATCAGTGATTGCAACTATAATCCAGCCCAATAGAGTCCTTAGAGTCAAAAGGACTGCAAGTAAGCACTTTGGTGGAGTTTCATGGACAACTTTGCTGTGCTTCTGCAACCTTCAGTCGATTTGGGACATGCCAGGATTAGAATCACTGAGGCACATCGGACTGAGTGGATTTTATGATGAGTACAGCTTGAATACTATAGTGAGAACATTAATCACTCTTCGCATGAGACTCCAATTTTCAGAAATGGAAGGTAGAAAATGAGGTTATTATGAGGATGAAGGAGACCTGCTTTTATTTTTTTCAGCAAGAGAAACTCATGCTGGATTTAAGGAAGAACTTCAATGCATGAGTAGTTGGATATTATTTACATTGAAAGAGAGCATCTCTTTGAAGGGAATATTTAAAATATATTTCAAAGTTATTTTTAAGAGATTCAGAATCTGTTTAGTAATACATGGGTCAACTGTTCTTTCTGCCTTTTTTTCCTTCATTTTTTCCTATGTTTAGTTCACGATGCTATGTTTTTCAACTTTGCTTGAAGTTTTATTTTGGCTTCTCGGGTTCATTTTTATTTGTTACAGAATTAAATCATAAATGATTATTTTATTTTAGCTTGTACGTTTTTTGAAGATTTGTTCTATAATTTTCTGACAGATTTCTCAGCCTCTCTATTAAGGAAACTAAGAGTATTAGCACTAATAAAGCAGAATTTTTTTGCTTATTCTGAACATCAAAATTTACTACTTTGTATAGAATGAGTAATGAACTTCTGTTTGTTCTCTTTAGAGGTGAATAAAGGCATTTACTTTAGCTACCCATGTCGACGTCACAGCTGTGCCGTAGTAAACATCCCAGCACCTTGTGTCAACAAAATGATTTCACACATCCAAGATGTGGAGTCCAAAATACAGGAGCATTTGAAAAGGGTAAGAGACTAATTTAAAATGCTGATATTTTGGTAAGCTTTATCGACCCTCTAAGGATTGGTTATTTAAAGAACCCAGGAAACTCTGGACTTTTTAAATGATAATTGGAATGCTTTTTAAGAATCTTTGCTCAGTTGCATAATTTACTAGTCTAGACATGTTTTTGATAGTCTCACTCCAGAAGGGTGAAACGACCTTATTAAATCGATGTTTTTTTCCCTACCTGTTTGTTCTTTATCCAGAGGCAATCATGCTAAGTAGTAATTTCCATAAGCCAACTTCACTAGTAAATTAAGTAGTATTTACATACTTTTTGGGACACTAAACTGATTAGATGATTACATTGGTGTATAAAAGGACAGTGTGCCCTTTTTAATGAGTTGTTTTATTCTAAAGAAATGCTTAATAGTTCTATTGAAAAGGAATATAATGATTCTATGTCTTTTTAACCTGTTAAAAGTTTGCCTTTATTATTCTGAAGGGAGTTCAATCTTGAAAGGCAATTATTTTCAAAGGATGATTTAAGAATGACAAAAAATACCACTTCTCATACCTTTTATTAAGATTATATTTCTGAACAACTAATGCAGAATTAGACTGCTCAAATGGGAGATCAATTTTCCAGAGACCTGTGCTATTTTTTTTTTCTCTCCACTGTTAATGGATCTGGCTCAGCAAACATTTTGATGGGCCACTTACAATTCTCAGTCTAGGATGTCACCTCTTTTGTTAGAGATCATTAGAGTACAGTCTTCAAGATTGCAGGCTTTAGAGTGACCTTAGATGGGAATGAAGAGATAGTGATACTATATTAGAACAAGTACCAGCAAATGATATGCACTCAATATATATTTGTCACTGTTGCTTCTATATTATTTATATCATTCTATATCAGCATTGTGTTACCTTTGTTGTTTCTATATTTCTCCAAATCAGATTACCCCTTCAGGAAATGCTTTATAGGTCACAGGACTGATGGTGTCCTGGGCTTTGAAGACTATGGCAAGGAAATAAAGAGCAGAAATTAATATTTATTGCTATGATATGCTATATACTTCCTATGAGTTTTAATTAACAATTACCCATGTTGTTAAAAATGATAAAAATCATAGGCATTTTAATAAATAATTATAACAACTACCACTTATTAAAATGGTATAATGGTATTTTAATAAATAATTAATACAGGTACTTTAATAAATAATTATAACAGCTACCATTGATTAAAAAACTAATATAAGTCAGACATTATGTTTTACTACATCATTGCTCTTAGACCTTACAAAACTATTGAATGGTTATTGTTATACCTAATTGATAGATAGGGAAATAGTAGTTTAAAACAATTCAGCAACTTGTTCAAGCTCACAAGGCAGAATTGGGATTCACACACCCTCTGTCTGTTTTCAAAGCCCATATTCTTTCCTGAATCCGACTTGGTGCTCTGAACAGTTGATAAACCGTTAGATACTATGGATAATAGGCAGGTAAAATATTACCTTAGATAAAATAGTTTACAAAATAAGCCAAGATATTTATATCTTATCTTTAAAAAAACTGAAAAAAAGAGCTATTCTCATGTAAATATATTGAAAAACCTCAAAAAAGGAGAAGCACCAGAGCTGACTTCTTTACTCTTGTTTTCTGGGGCCTAGATTAGTGCCAGATAAATAGTAGGCACTCAATAACTGTCTGTTGAATAAAAAAGTAAATGAAGATCTAAAACAGAACCTTTCTATTCTGCATACATCTGAGGCACCTATCCACTCCATATGGTAATGGTGATTTATGTACCTAACCTCTCCTATTTTCTAGGCATTTAATAAATATTTATTGTTTTGCCCTTTATAGAAATTCTACTGTACAGATGAGAATTCTAGGGCATAGAGAAGTCAAATACCTTATATGTACACATCACACAGGTAGTGAGCACTACAGTTGGAATTTGTACTTAGTTCCATCTGACTCCAAAGTCCATTCAACCTCTGTTTTATATCCTTGGAGAGAACTTAATTCTTATTTCAGAGAATATTAGTTGGTATTTTGAGAAGAAACACACAATAACAATGATAGAAAAGTACACTTCAAGACAAAAATTTCAATAATGATAATTCTTTGTTTATAAATAAATAAATACGAGTTTTATCTGAAAGGAGATTCATTATGAAATAAACGCTAATGACAAACTTTCTGTTAATTTTCAAGGTTATTTTGTAGATTTTCTATTTTCTATATTTAAAAATTATCTTATTTTGTTTTATTATTGACTGTGCAGTTAGATTTGCTAGTGTTGAACTGGTAAATAGAACATAAGTAGTATGTTTGGTGCAATGATGAGGACTCTCCATTAGATATTTAGTTCAAATCTATGCAGTATTTGAACTAATATTTTAAGAATGAACTGGTGGCCAGCTATCTTTATGAAAGATGAAAAAATTTTTTCTGACTAACCTATCACAATAAGAAAAAAATCTTCCCATTATCACATGGAAAAAATGATAATATTACCAAAAAATGTTGGTAATATTAGACAACCTTACATTGACATAGGAACTTAAATTTCCTCAAAAACAAAATTAAGCAGGCACAACTGGAAAGAACTCTTTAAAAGATAGCTTCTGATATTTTGAAATCAAAGCTAATAGCATCTAATTTTTCCAAATAAGTAAATAAAGATCATAATTCAGAATTAACCTAAGCATAAGTCCTCACGTCACATAAAATGAGTTATGTGTGTAAGAAATATTTAAAATGGCAATCCTCCATCTATTCATGAGTTCAATTGTTTGGATTTTTAGATCCCACAAGAAAGTGAGAACATGTGATGCTTGTCTTTCTGTGCCTGCTTGTTTCACATTGCATGCCTGGATCAAAACATCACACGTTCCCCATAAATATGTACACCTACTATGTACCCACAAAAATTACAAATGGAGAAAAATTTTAAAATATTTAAAATGAATAATTACCTGCAGAAAATACTAAATATGAATGTGCGCTGGGTGCATTTTTCCTCCAGAATGCCTGAGGGAAATGCAATGCAGAAAAGGGATATTTCTTCTCAACATTTTTGCCACTTAACATTTTACCCAGTAAAGTTGTCAACTGACTGTAACTTTGAGAGGAAGTGGAACATTTTTCTGTCTGTAAATGTATCTGTATATACATATATGTGAATATATATTCATTCATCACCTACAGTCCCAGGCCCGTCTGATAACGTATCTGGTGCTGGGAGAACAACAGGACCACCCTTTCACCAGTTTCCAGGGGTTAGGCAGAGGGCAAAGCAAGGCAGAGGAACAATGCTTGGTGATGATCAGCTGGAGCCTTCACCCCAATTACATATAATATGTAGTCATCTGTGATTATCGTAATGGTTATACAACTCTGTAAATACATTAAAAACCACGGATTTGTATACATTGGTGAACTCTAAGCTATGTAAATTATCTCACTAAAGCTATTATTATATCTGTATATATACATCTGCATCATGAATTGCACAAAATTCTTATTTTGAGTTGTAGATCATCTGAATTCCTTTGGGTTTTAATGTTAGAGGTCAAAGCAAGCAACTGGTTTAATTATCTCTCTAAATTACCCATATCTCATGTCTTATGACTCTAATTGTTACAAAAGTTTGGTGCAATGATGAGGAAGGACAGGCTGGCCAATGAAGGGCCCAGCAACAAGCAAAAGAGAAAGGGGTATTTGCCAAGTGTAAGTTTATTTAAACCCCTCCTGCTGAGGTCTCACTATGCTGGCCCTGCTCGTCTTGAACTGCTGGCCTCAAACAATCCTCCCTCCTCAGCCTCCCAAAAGGTTAGGATTACAGGCATGAGCCACCACGTGAGGCCCATTAGATAAAATTCTATAAGTAATTATAAAGCTTACATCTACCCTGGGTATAACGTACACTGAATGAGTAAAAGATCAGTCTTTTACAATTTTCTGTCCGCAGTGATTTCCAATGTAGTCAGAACACTCTGGACGCCTGTGGTTAGCAGCAATGCATCTGCCACGGACTTTTCTATCCACTCCAGTTTAAGTGCAATTTGAATCTCCACTGAAAAACTCTTCAGAGTGGAGTTACTATGAGAATTTTCCCCATATTTTGTTTTTGCAAAGAATCTGGAAACATCACACAATGATAAAAATAATCACCTGAATATCTTCTCATACAAATAAAAGACTCTTGTTTTATTTTTTTCCTCTACCTTATTCTCTTAGACTGCCTAGACTGTAAATAGTTTTATTTAATTTAGAGTGAGCACTACAGAATTAAAATTTTCCTCTTCATTTAATCAATATCAGTCATTAGGATGCTACTGTAACTTAAAAGAATAACACAGAGAGAAAGCATTTAAAAAACATTCTTTAAAATGTTAACAATATATTGTACAAAATTAATAACATCAACTATGATAATAAAGCTAATATTTATAAAATGTTTACCAAATATAGACTTATTAAACACTTAATATGCATAATTTCATTGAATTCTTCTTAAAACCTTATTAGATAGAAACTGCCATTATTTCCAGTTACAGATGAGGAAAATGATTTCAGAGGCTGATTTCTCCTGAGATCCAATGTCAGTGGCAGAGCCAGCATCCAGACCAGGTGTATCCGAGCTCTAAGCACATCCGGTTCAGCACTGTGCCATGACATCGTGTCCTTGACAATGTGTCAGCTATTAAGACCAAAGACATGAATGTTAAAATGTTTGTCATTCTCATTGGAAAACTTGGCTCTTTTTATACCACTTCATATCTATTTTTTAACTCTGAAACCTAACATTTAACACCTGACTCTTTACTAAGTTTCTTATACTTTGAGTTCTCTCATTCTATTAGTTCTATTGTATTTAACTTGAAACTTATGAGCACTTCAAATGCTGATATATCTGGTTTCCTATTCTGTGGTTCCTATTTTCCTTTAGTTTCTTGCCTAATCAATTAATCTCTCTAAACATTCATCAATTGGAGTATTTGGTCCTTTACTTTTTATCCTGTCATCCTTCTAGTCTGACAAAATGCCAACCCCAAATATCTCTGATGGTCTGCCATCCCCAGTCCCACCCCTGGTCTGCTGAATGGTACTGGAGAACATTACACAAAATTTAAGATGTTACGTAACCATAGTCTCCACCCTCAGTTGTACATTGTATAGTGCTCTGAAATTATTGTTTGTCAATTGAAATTTTTCTAGTAGTCTGTGGTGGCTACTCCAATGTTTTTTTGTTCAAACCTCTAAATCTTCTACCTTACAGCTCATTTCTTTCTTTGCAAAAAAAAAAAAAAAAAAAAAAAAAAAAGGAGCGACAACAGAAATGCTTCAAACTGTTGTTATCTCACCTATGGACATCCCTGAACACAAATATTGTTCTTTTTGTCCCCCACCCACCTAGAGCTGTTCCCCTCACTGCATTGCATATTCTACCTTTGCAAGGATCTTGCTCCGTCAGTTGTGTCTTCTCTCAGCATTCCGTCTTTAAAAATCTCCTTTTTTTCTTAGCTCCTGTACACATTGAAGATACTGATGTATCTCCTATTTTTAAGAACATTTTAAAATTCTATACAGACCTTTAAATATCTCCCCTTGTCTTTCTTTCTCCATTCCACATAGCATCTGAAAGTTGCCTATATTTAGTATCTAATTCCACACCTCCCAATCACTCATTTATTCTTTGCAGTCTAGAATTTTTCCCCATTCTAATGAAAATATTTTGAGCAAAGTAACCATTTATCTTTTTTTCTTTTACCTGTTGGTACACATGCACATACGTACATATACACATGTACTCCAACATTTTGTGGCTAGAACACAAGCATTTATGTGGTTACCGTTCAGCAATTTGTTCTGGACTCAGCTGGGCAGTTTTGCTGGTTCTTGCCTGGGACCAATCATGTGGATACACACATCTGGTAGCACAACTGGGAATAATGATTAAAATGGTCTCACTCACATGATTGTTGGCTGTTAGAGCATATTTCAAGAGGACGAATCTCAACAGACAAGTGCTTAACAAAGCTTTGCCTGTGTCATGTATGCTGAAGTCCCGCTGACCAAAGCAAAGCACATAGTCAATCCCACTGTTAATGCAGGAGAGTACTAGAAAAGATGTGGATCCAGAAGACAAGATTCTATGGGGACAATTTAGGTAGCAATCTATCAGTCCATTGCCACATGATTAATACTGCTCCCCAAATGCAAACTACAATGACCTTTTCTTAAAACAGTTTTATATCTTTCTGGTATCATGAATATCCATAATTACATGTTCTGTAACAGATCTGATACAGATGAAGTTCCTTGTGTGCAACTTCTTTTGACCCATAGATCTATGAACTAAAGTGAAAAGTCAAATACTGCTCCTGCATACTTAGTATACACAGTGAAGAAGGGATAGAATAATCACAATAAACCCCTCATTCAAAAAGGGGAAGAATGAAGACATAGGGCTTTCACTGATCCATAAAATTCTGAATTTTATCAGCATATGGTGTCAGGTTCCCCAAATCTAGGACCAAGAAATGTTTTTTTATTAGAACCCAGTTCTGCTCATTGGGAATAATTTATTGGTCTGTGGTCCTCACTGGCTGTTTGATTTACTCTCAACTCTTGGCTCCAGAGGTACTTTCATTTCTGTAGAAAATGGATCTGAGTTCCTATCTCAGACTTCTTCCTGCTTCTTATAAGTTGAGAGCTCAGAAGCTTCTTTGCATTTTCAACTGTCTCTTGGTTTTTAGTCCAAGATGCCACAATTCTAATGAAAACTTTGAAGTTTCGTATGAATCTGATTTGGTTTACTTCCATGCCCCAAAAGCCCCAGCCATATTCTTTTGCTTTATTTGCTTTATTAAAACATACTTTCCTTGAATTAGATAATTATGTTTTATGTTCCTCTAATTTGTTTTTTTTAAATAAAAAATTTTTAGAACACTTTAGACCTACAGAACAATTGAGAAGATAGTGTAGGGAGTTCATGTATATTCTGGATCCAGTTTTTAAAAATATCTCATTAGTATGGTATCTTTGCTGTAATTAATGAACCAGTATTGACACATTTATAATTAAAATTTGTAATTTACTCAGACTTCCTAAGTGATTTTAAAAGTTGAGGTGCAATTCACATCGCATAAAATTAACCATTTTTAAGTGAGCAACTCTGTAACATTTAGTTTATGTAATGTGTAATCACTATATTTAGCTCCAAAGCATGTTCACTACTCCAGAATAAAACCCCATATCCATTAAGAATTTACTCCTAATTCTCTTCTTAACCCAAGTCTTGCAACTACCAATCTGCTTTCTTTTGAAATAAATTTTATTGCGTTTATTTGAGGTTTACAACATGCTGTTTTGGGATACATACAGACAGACACATATAGATGGTATAGTAGTACAATGGTTACTATAGTGAAGCTGGCTAACATATCTATGTTAGTCTCATATATTTCACATAGTGACATCCTTGTGACAAGAGCAACAAATACCTACTTATTTAACAAAAATCCCTAATATAATACAATTTTATTAACTTTAGTCCTCATGTTTTACATTAGATCTCTAGACGTGTTCATTTTCCATATCTGCTGCTTTGTGTCCTCTGACCTGCATCTCTGCATTTCCTCTTCCCGACTCCCACCTGTGGTAACCACTGTTTCATTCTCTACCTGTGTGTTTGAACTCCTTAAAAAAATATATTCCACATGTAAGTAAGGTCATGCAACATTTTTCTGTGTCTGCCTTATTTCCTTTAGTATAATGTCTTCCAGGTCCATTCATGTTGTGGCAAATAACAGGCTCTCCATTTTTTATAAGGCTGAATATTAGCTATATATATATATGTATATATATACATACAGACATACACACATAAACATATAGACACACATACACATGCATACATGCATGTATGTGCACATACACAGAGACACAAACACACTCCTACATTTTCTTTATTCACTTATTCATCGATGAACATTCAGGTTGTTTCCATATCTTGGCTATTGTGAATAATGCTGCAGTGAATATGGGTGTGAAGATATCTTTACGAGCTGGTGCTTTCATCTCCTTTGGGTATATACCTAAAAGATGAATTGCTGGGTCATGTGGTAGTCCTATTTTTAATTTCTTTAGGAACCTCCATACGGTTTTCTCTAATGGCTGTACCATTCTACCTTCACACCAACAGTTGTACTAGGGCTCCCTTTTCTCCATACCCTCACCAACATTTATCTCTTGTCTTTTTTATAGTAGTCATCCTTATGTGTGTGAGAAGAAATCTCATAGTGGTTTTAATTTGCATTTCCTTGATGATTAGTGATGTTGAGCACCTTTTTGCATACTGTTTTCCATTTATATATTTTTTGAAGATACATCATGTCCTTTGCCCATTTTTAAATCAGGTTATTTGGTTTTTGCTAATGAGTTTAAGAGTTTTTAATACATTTTTCATATTAACTCCTTATCAGATGTGTGGTTTCCAATTATTTTTTTCCTAGTATGTAACTGGACTTTTCATTTTTTTTTTAGTTTGATGCAGTTCCATTTCTGTATTTTTGTCTTTGAAGTCTGAATTTTTGGTGTGATTCCCAAAAGTTGTTGTCAAGACCAGTGTGAAGGAGCTTTTCCTCTATGTTCTTTTCTAGGAGTTTTATGGCTTCTGATCTTAAATTTAGGTCTTTTATCCATTTTGAATTGGTTTTTGTGTATTGTTTAAGATAAGAGCCAATTTCATTCTGTTGGTGATAGAAATTCAGTTTTCCCTGCATCATTTATTGAAGAGACTATTCTTTCCTCATTGTGTCCTTTTGATGCCTTTGTCAAAAATTAGTTGTCCGTCTGTGTTTTAACTTATTTCTGGACTCTCTATTCTATTCCATTGGTCTATGTTTTTGTTTTTATGCCAGGACCATACTGTTTTGATTATGATTGCTTTGTAATATAAGTTTAAATCAGGAAGTCTGATGCTTCCAACATTACCTTTTTTCCTCAGTATTGTTGGGACTTTTGGTGTTTTTTTATGGCTCCATATTAATTTTATATTCTTTTTCTATTTCTGTGAAAATAGTCATTGGAATTTTTATCGACATGGCATTAAATCTATATATTGCTTAGAGTACTATGATTATTTTAGCAATATTAATTCTTCCCGTTTGTAAACACATATTTATTCATTTATTTGCATCACGCTCAATTTCTTTCATTAATGTTTTATAGTTTTAGTGTGCAAATCTTTCAGCTACTTGATTAGACTTATTCCAAGGCATTTTATGCTGTTATAAATGGGATTGTTTTCTTAATTTCTTCTTCAGCTAGATCATTATTCATGTATAAAAATGCTACTAGTTTTTGTACATTGATTTTGTATCTTGCAACTGCTGAATTTATTAGTTCTAACAGGTTTTTTTGTGTAGCATTGAGGTTTTCTGCTTATAGGATCATGTCATCTGCAAATAGAGATAATTTTCCTTTTTTCATTTTCAATTTTGATAGCTATATCTATTCTGGATATTAGATATAAATAAAATCATACAATATGTGACCTGCATTTTTTTCACTTGACATAATGTGGGAGGTCGATCCACATTGTAGCATGTTTCAGTACTTTGTTTCTTTTTATAGCTGAATAATCTATTGTGTATATATACTACGATTGGTATCTGTCCATCTGTTGATAGTCATTTGGGTTGTTCCCCTTTGTCTATAGTACAGAGGGCTACTATGAACATGCATGTAGTATATATTATATAATTATATATTATATAAGGATTTGATTAAGTAGCTGTTTTCAGTTCTTTTGAGTATATACCTAGGAGTGGAACTGCTGTATCATGTGATGATTCTATATATAACTTATTGAGAAATCATCAAATTATTTTCCATAGCCCAACTGTTTTAAATTCCCACCAGCAATATAAATGTGTTCTAATTTCTTCACATCCTTACTAGCACTTGTTATCATCCATTTAAAAAAAATTTCTAACATAAGGTTAATTATTTTCTTATTTTTACAGTGGAAAATAGAAGGTTTCATGAATACTTTTTGTCTCAATAATAGCATTTAAATATTTAAATATTTGGTAATAATTTCCAATAAAAATATAGACTTAAATAAACAAGGTCAATGGAAATGTTAGATTTATCAAGCAGAAGTTTGTGGGCAATGTGGCTTAGAGCTGTAAGTAAATGAAGTGTTTCATTTCCCCCATAATGTAATAATATTTTAAACTACATCGAATCGGGCAGTTTTAGCTCTCCCTCCTCCTTTGTTTTCGTTTGCTATTTTGGTAAAATCAGAAATGAGAATTGTATGGAGTCTTGTAGTTAGTTTGATATAATTGATTATATTAGGTATTTTCATCGAAGCATCTACATACCACAAATGTTTATGACAAGTGAAATTCTAAGCTTAATTATAATCAGGAATTTTATTTAAAATAATGATTTAAAGTGACTTTGAGAAACTTCTAAAATTTGTCCAGATTTTTCAGATAGGCAGTTATGAATATAAGACTTCAAATGTTTCTCTGGAATTGTCGGCCTTCTCTGTGTTAACCACTTCAATATCCTGAATAAATAGTATTTAAATGCTAGATACCAGAAATTTTGCCTCCACACATCAGATCAAAGACTGACTAAAGTAATTTTTTATTATTTCTTTGTTACTTACTTCTAAACAAAGTTGCTAAGGTAATGTTTTGATATATTACCTTAAAACGTTTCTTCATATGAAATTGCACTCTGCTTCAAAAATTTGGAGTAATAATGTTTTATCTTTATAAAATAAATGATTTTCTATTGAGCTATAAAGATCAAGCTGAGACTATTAATTATTACTAACTTGTTGAGGACTTCAGAAGTTTTGGATAATTATATCACAATTCATTGAAGTGCCTCTTAACCAATTTTCCCCTGACTCTCTTGTGATACTTCAACTTCAAATGGCTTCTTAGAACTGTCATATAAATCAACATCATGTGGATTTCTGCATTATGCAGGACTGTGAATGCCAGTTTCCAAAATCAAGGAATAACATTTTCCTGATTATTAATTAGTTTAGAATCTTATTAACATGCTCACTGAATTTTTATTCCCTTCTCTGCAAAATGCCAATTTATCTTTTGCCACTTACTTTTGGGTTTACTTGTATTTTCTTATTGACTTTTAGGAACTTGTTACCTTTAGTAAGTTGTATATGTTGTAAACACTTTCTCTCAGTTTGTGACTTGTCTTTTTACTTTATTAATTTTAATGTAATTAAATTTATCACTTTACTTTTTCTTTTAAGTGATTTGTGTCTTGTTTAAGAAAAATTTCCATACCACAAAAATGCTATAACAGTTTTACTTTATAGCTACTAAAATTTTAATTTCTCTTTGGAGATTTGCTCAATAATGTGAAATTGATTTCTTTTTTGCATATGAATGGAATAGATAGCTAATTTTACTAAGGAAAATTAGTTTTTTCCACATTGATTTTATTTCAAATCCAGTCATTTCTTATAAATCAGCCATACCATATCCATCATACATCAAAGTTTCATGTATGATTTTACCTATTTCTGGCCTGTTCCATCCCACTAGTCAATTTTACCTCCCTATGCCAATATCTGCTTTCAGTCATTTACATGAGTCATAATATATTTTGATATCTCATATGGTACTTCTTTTTACCTTTTTAGAGTTCTTTGGGTATTCTTGATGCAGTGCTCTTCCATATAAATTTTAGAATAAGCTTGTCATATTATATGAAAAAATCGATTGGGATTTTAAACATAATTGCATTCCTCAGTTTTTTATTATGTACATGAATTTAGTCTTTTTCATTATTTGGTCAATGATGTACCACATATACAACAGTGGTCTCATGAGATTACAATATTGTATTTTTACTGTATCTTGTCTATATTTTGATATATTTAGATACACAAATACATTGTGCTATACTTGCCTACAGCATTCAGTATGGTAACACACTGTGCAGGTTTGTAGGCCAGGGGCAATAGACTATACCATATAGCCTAAGTGTGTAGTAGGCTATACCACTGAGGTTTGTATAAATATACTCTATGATGTTCGCACAATGACAGAATTGCCTAGCAATGAATTTCTGAGAATGTATCACTGTCATTAGTGACACATGACTATATATGTATATATTAATGTGAATGTGTGTGTGTATACACACACACACATGCATACACATATATATATATCATATAATTTTTTTGTTCAGATTTTGGTAGGATATGGGAACTAGAGAGAAGTAATCACGTATGCCAAATAAACATCTTGAATGAGAGATAATCTATGAAACCTGTAACATTCTGGTTTTGCATTTTTGATAATTTATGACTTGTACAACCCAAGGTACTCTTAGAATATATCTGTAGAAAATAACCCTGCCAATGACTTTATAGTCCAGAAAAGGCATAATATTATGGAAAGCTAAATATGTGAACTCAGGTATAATTTTGTATTCACCACTCTTTGGTAACACATTACAATTCAAGAGATGTCATGTACTTCTGACTGTTAGGAAAGTCTTTTGGGAATAAATAGCAGTTGAACTGTCCCTTGATGAATGTGTAAGATTTAGAATCACAGAGACAAGGTCAGAACAATTAGGTGGGGTTAAGAATAAAACAATATGAATAGATAGGAGATTTATGTACTTCTTGGGAAACAACTGTAAACCAATAAGTTTATGAGACAGGTCTTAATCAATTTAGAGGTTTATTTTGCCAAGGTTAAGAACCATGGTCCATGGCAGCCTCAGGAGGTCCCAGGAACATGTGCCCAAGGTGGTTTGGTTACAGCTTGATTTTATACATTTTAGGGGGGCAGAAGTTACAGGGAAAGACATAAATCAATACATGCAAGTTATACATTGGTTAGGCCTGGAAAGGTGGGACATCTAGAAATGGGGGCTTCCAGGTCATAGGTGAATTCAGGTTTCCTGATTGGTAATTGGTTGAAAGATATGACTTGCCTGAATTGTTGAATTCACCATTAAAAAAAAAAAGCCAAAGTTCTTGTCATGTAGATGAAGCCTCCAGGTAGCAGGCTTCAGAGAGAATAGGTGATGAATGTCTCTTATCAGACCTTGAAAGTGTCAGGCTCCCTAAAAAGGACCTAGTAAGGGAAAGAGATTCTCTACAGAATGCAAACTTCTGCCACAAGAGACGGTTTTGCAGGACTGTTTCTCAATATGTCAAAGAAGTATATTTTGGAGTGAAATACTTTGATTTCTTTCAAGGCCTGTTATCTGTCATGTGATGCTATATCAGAATCAGGTGGGAATTTGGTATATTATTGCTACAATGAGTCTTTTTTGTTTATCTTAAGATTTCTGTTTTAATTTTAATGCTGGTCTGTTGTGTCTAGATTACAAAGGCAGGAGGTTATAATGAGGCATGTCTAACCCCCTTTCCTATCATGTCCTTAACTAGTTTTTTAGGTTTCTTTGGGGTCCCCTTGGCCAAGAGTTGGGGGGACCTACTCAGTCAGTTGGGGGGCTTAGAATTTTATTTTTGGTTTATACAACCGAGAGTATAAGTACACAAAAATATAATGAAGTAGAGATATGTAAAGTAGAGAATTGACAAGTTTAAGTGACATTTATTCACTGTTTTTTAATATGTTTAAGATTTGATTTTTATTGAGATCTTTTGTTTTGACAGTTTGAAACTTCTTTTGAAGAATGGTAAGAAAATTTCATGCTTTTTAAAACTATTTTATTTTTAATGTCAAACTTTCAATCATCTGCTATAATCCAGTTTAACTTCAAAAGGAATAGAAAATCGAATGCAAGATTTTTCACAATAGATATTGCAATATATTTTTTAAAATATAAGAATGAGGACATCACTGATAATGGCAAACTAGAGATCTCCAGAGCTCCATCCCTCCACAAAAACAACTATAAAATTTGCAAAAACATTAGTCAGAATCGACTTTTACAGAAATCTGGAATCCAGTAAAAATTTAATAACCACTAGGGGAAAATTCAATGAAGAAGGAAGCTGCTTCATTGCATTAAGAGAGCACTGTGGCATTGTAATTTGCCTGCTCAGCATTCTCCAGCCTTCAGACTGGTGGCAGCTATGAAGAGAGCAGTGTACACCTATGGTGCAGATTCCTAGTGCCAGAGGGAATAATAGGAACATCATTCTCAAAGAATTGTATTTGAGTGGTCTGATAGCTCCCAGAGAGACTAGCATAAGGACTTTGCTTGACTTGGAGGAATCACAAGGCTGGGGCTACTTACAGGCAGTGTTTGCAAAAAGCATTTAAAGGCATATACTTGCCATAGCAGCCTGAGGCTATAGATAACAGCTAGGACAAGCATTAACCAGACGAAAATTCCTGTGAAAAAATAGGTTGGAAAAAGAGATAGATACATGAAGGAAAATCTCTCAATATACTGGAGATTTGATAGAACACAGAGGGCTGGAAAAATGTTCAAAAAAGACTTGAGAAGATCCTAATCTTACTTCTGGCTGACCTTTAGGATCTGCATAGGCAGGAATTGAAGACAGAGTCAGGGTTTAAACAGCCTGGGTAAGCCTCGAAGGATTACCCTAACACAGACCAAATCTGCCAAGATTGGAGAGTATTGTTTTTCTTTTTCCTTTCTTTTGTTGCCAGCCATTTGAAGTGAACTCACACAAAACACTAGCTCACCAGTAAGCTAAGGAAACAGATTTCAGTGATTACACATGACAAATAATACAGCCATTATGAAAGAGTGTTTGGAAGAGTCACTAAACAAACAATAACCCACTACAGACAGAAAAAGCAAATCCAATAGTGTAATCTGGTTTTTATTTCACATTAAAATATTCAAAATGTCCAGTTTTCAAAAAGTAAATATGAAGAATGCAAAGAAAAGAAAGCTTGGGTCATTCACAGTGAAAAAGGATAAATTAACATAAACTGTTCTCAAGGGAACCCAAAATTTGGACTTACTGGACAAAGATAAATCAATTGGCTTAAATATCTTCAAAGAGATAAAGGAAACCATGAACAAATAACTAAGTTAAAGCAGAAAAGTGATGTTTCAACAAATATAAAATCTCAATTAGAGAAATTATAAAAATTAACCAAATAGAAATTCTAGGCCGGGTGCGGTGGCTCATGTCTGTAATCCCAACACTTTGGGAGGCCGAGGCGGGTGGATCATGTCAGGGATTCAAGACCAGCCTGGCCAATATGGTGAAACCCCGTCTTTACTAAAAACAAATACAAAAATTAGCTGCGCATGGTGGCCTGCACTTGTAGTCCCAGCTACTCAGGAGGCTGAGGCAGGAGAATCACTTGAACCCGGGAAGTGGAGGTTGCAGTGAGCCAAGATCGTGCCACTGCATTCCAACCTGGGCGACAGAGTGAGACTCTGTCTGGAAAAAAAAAAAAAAAAAAATTCTGGAACTGAAAAATAAACTAACTGAAATTAAAAACTTCATTAGAAGGGTTCAGTAGCAGCTTTGAGCAGTCAGAATAATCAGTGAATTTGATGATAAGTTAATAGAGATTATCTAGTCTAAGAAACAAGAAAGACAAGAGAATAAAGAAAAATGAAAAGTGCCTAATAAGCCTAAGGGATACCATCAAGCATAATAGCAGTCAAAAAGTGAGAAGAAAGGGCTAGAGAATGAAAAAATATTTGAAGAAACAATGGCTAAGAAACTCTTCAATTTGATGAAAGACTTAAATCTATGCATCCATTAAACTCAATGAACTCCAAATAGAATCAAGTCAAACAGATCCACACCCATATACATTTTAGTTAACTTGTCAAATGCCTGGGACAAAGAGAATCTGGAAAGCAGCACAAGAGAAGCAACTTTTCATGTACCAGGGACCCTCAGTACGATTAACAGTGAATTTTTCATTAGGAATTGTGGAAGTCAGAATGCAGTGGGGTGACATATTTAAATGCCAGAAGAAAAAAAAGAAACTGTCAATGAAGAATTCCGAATCTAGCAAGAGTATCCTCAAAAATAAAGGAGAAATTAAGACATTCTCAGATAAACCAAAGGGGTGTATCACTAGCAGTCCAGTTCTATAAGAAATCCTATAAGTAGTCTTTCAGGCTGAAATGAAACGACACTAGAGAGTAACTGGAAGCCATATGATAAAATAATAAACAATAATAAAGGTAACTACAAAGGTAAGTATAAAATCCAGTATAAGTGTATTTTTGTTTTGTAATTCTTATTTGTTTCCCTATATGATTATAAGGTCAAATGGATAAAATTCATAATTATAAATTTATGCTAATGAACACAAAATGGATAACTATGTAATTTGTGAAATTGACACCATAAGAGAAAGAGCAGAGACATAAAGGAACAGAGTTCTTTATATATAAATAGATAGGTATACTATTGAAGCTACATTGATTTTAATTCAAGTTTTATAGAGTTAAGATATTAATTGTAATCCTCAGGATAAACACTAAGATTCTATTTTAGAAAATACAGGAAAACAAAGAGGGAAACTAAACAATATATAGAAAAAAATCAACTAGTTACAAATAAGGCAGTTATGGAGGAGTTCAGAAATAAATAATATAGAAAATGAATAGCAAAATGGCAAAAATAATCCCTCCTTATCAGTAATTAGTTCTTATATAAATGGATTAAACTCTCCAGTTGAAAGGTAGAGCATGGTAGAATGGATAAGAATAGATAATCCAACTATTCTGTCTATGAGAGTCTCACCTGAGATACAAAGACATAAGTAGCTTAAAAGTGGAAGGATGAAAAACCATATTCCATGCAAATAGTAAGTAAAAGAGAGCTGGAGTGACTATACCAATATCACACAAAATAGGCTTTAAATCAAAGCCTGTTACAGAAGACAAAAGACTTGATATACTGATAAAAGTGTCAGGATGAAAAACCATATTCCATGCAAATAGTAAGTAAAAGAGAGCTGGAGTGACTATACCAATATCACACAAAATAGGCTTTAAATCAAAGCCTGTTACAGAAGACAAAAGACTTGATACACTGATAAAAGTGTCATTCCACCAAGAAGATATATAAACTATAAATATAACACACCTAACAATATAACCTCAAAACAGACATATAAACTAACAGAATTGAAGGGAATAATAGACTGTTCTACAACAGGACTTTGAGAATTTAATGCCTCCACTTCCAATAATGGATAAAAGAACTAAGCAGAAGATCAATAAATAAATAGACTTGAATAACATGAACCAACAAGACCTAACCAGTTTATACAGAATACTCCACTTAACAACAGCAGAAAACACATTCTTCTCATGTGCACATGGACCATTCTTCAGGATAGATCATGTATTATGCCACAAAATAAATCTCAATGAAACTAAAAAGATCAAAATTATACATGGTATTTTTTTCTAACCCAATAGAATGAAACTGGAAATCAATAACAAATGGAAAACTGGAAATTTCATATATATGTAGAAATTAAACAAATCATGTTTTACAAACCAATGAGTCAAAGCAGTAATCACAGGGGAAATTAGAAAACACCTTGAGGTGAGTGAAAATGAAAACACAATGTATTTAAACTTACAAAATGCAGCAAAAGTAGTCCACAGAGGGAAATTTAGAGCTATAAATGCTTACATTTAAAAAGAGGAAATCAAATCCAGTAACCTAACTTTATACCTTAAGGAAGCAGGAGTATGCAAAACCCAAAGTTAGCAAAAGGAAGGAAATAAAGGTTAAAGTAGAAATAAATGAAATAGAGGCTAGAAAAACAGTACACAGAATCAATTAAAACAAAAGGTTTTTCTTTGAAAAGAGCAATGAAATTCACAAACCTTTAGCTAAACTAACCAAAAATAAAAAGAAGACTCAATTACAAATTAACTAAAATAATATAAAAACTGGGACACTACAACAGATTCTGCAGAAATAAAGAGGATTAAAAGAGGATACTAGGAACAAATGGGTATCAACAAACTAAATAACGAAGATGAAAGGGACTAATTCCTAAAAACACAGAAACTAATAAAACTGTCTCAGGAAGGGGTAGAAAACCTGAACAGAACTATGACAAATAAAGTGATTGAATCAATAATCAAAAACTTCCCCAACAAAAAAAATCTCAGGACCAGATGGCTCCACTCGTAAATTCTACTAAACATTGAAAGAAGAATTAACATCAGTCCTTCTCAAACTCTTCCAAAAAATAGAAAAGAAGAGAATAATTTCTAAGTCATCCTATGAGCCCAGCAATAACCTGATAGTGAAACCAGACAAAGACATCAGAAGCAAACTATAGAATATATGTTAATATACATGACAGGCCGGGCACAGTAGCTCACACCTGTAATCCAAGTACTTTGGGAGGCCAAGGCAGAGGATCACTTGAGCCCAGAAGTTTGAGACAAGCCTAGGCAACATAGTCAAAACCCATCTCTACAAACAAACAACAACAATGAAAAAATGAGCCAGGTGTGGTGGTGCATGCCAGTAGTCTTAGCTACTCCAGAGGCTGAGTTTGGAGGATTGCTTGAGCCCAGGAGGTCAAGTTTACAGTGAACTGTGATTGTGCCACTGTACTTCAGCCTGGGCAACAAAACAAAACAAACAAACAAAAAATGACAAAATCCTCAACAAAATACTATCAACCTGAGTCCAGCAATGCATTAATATAATTATACGGCCGGGCACAGTGGCTCACGCCTGTAATCCCAGCACTTTGGGAGGCCAAGGCTGGTGGATCACCTGAGGTCAGGAGTTTGAGACCAGCCTTGCCAATATGGTGAAACCCCGTCTCTACTAAAAATACAAAAATTAGCTGGGTGTGATGGCGGGCGCCTGTAATCCTAGCTACTTGGGAGGCTGAAGCACAAGAATCACTTGAACCTGGGAGGCAGAGGTTGCAGTGAGCCAAGATCGCTCCACTGCACTCCAACCTGGGCGACAGTGAGACTTTGTCTCAAACAAACAAACAAACAAACAAAAACTATATACATACACACACACACACACACACACACACACACACACACACACACACATCATGATCAGTGAGATTTATCCTAGAATGCAAGAGTGGTTTAGCATACAAAAATTAGTTAACATGTGACACAAGCCCACACCTTTAGTAAAACTAGATTGTAAGGGAACTTTATTAAACACAATAAAGGATATTTATGAGAAACCCTTAGTTTATATTATACCTGATGGTGAAGACTGAAAGTTTTTATCTTAAGAACAGGAGCAAAACAAGGATGCCCACTCTTTCCACTTCTCTTCAACATTAGAACCCTTGCATATTGCTGGTGTGAATATAAAATAGTTTAGATACCGAGAAACAGTTTGTCCGCTCCTCAAAAAGTGAAACCTAGAATTACCTATCACTCAGCAATTTGACTGCAAGATATATCCCCAAAAGGATTCAAAACATGTTCAAACAAAAACTCATATACAAATGTGTATAACATCTATATTCACAATAGCCAAAAGGTGGACACAATCCCCAAATCCATCAATGGATTAATAGATAACCAAATGTGTTGTATATACACAATGGAATATTATTCCACCATTAAAAGAAATAAAATTCTTCTACATACTGCAACATGGAGAAATCTTGAAACTATTATGCTAAGTTTAAAAAGTCACGAAAGGTCACTTATATGATTCCATTTCTATAAAATATTCATGAAAGTTCATCCACAAAGACAGCAGATTAGTCATTGCTATGGAATAGTGGGTTGAAGAAAGGGGAGAGACTGCTTAATAAGTAGCATATGTTCTTTTGGAGTGATGAAAATATATTGGAATGAGATGGGATGATAGTTGTATGATGTTGTGAATGTATTAAATGCCACTAAAGTTTCCACTTTCAAATGTTTAATATGTTATGGGACTTTGGCTCAATTAAAAAAATAGAAAAATTAGCATAGAATTTTACTGGTCCAAGAATTAACCGAACTTTAGAAGATAATACACAAAATGATCTAATTATGTATAATAATTTACTATATCATGTAAATGGTATTAAAAGCCAGCAGGGAAAGTACTATTTAATAGTTGATGCTGGGACAATTATTTTTCAATTTTTTTAAAAGAAAAATCAGAAAAAATATACTTTTCAACAAAAATATTCTGAAATAAATATGAAAACTAAAGGAAGAAAATATAAAGGATATTTCTCTGACCTTGGAATTGACAGACTTACCTAGATAAGTTGTGGAACAATGACAAGAAAAATAATTTGTAGCCATTAGAAATATGAAATGGTAGTAAAATACACTGAAAATAATTTCAAGTAACTAAAGCAGAATGTATAATTGTGACTCTAATTTTATAAGAATTAAAATATCATTAGACTATTCTATTTGATCTCTGAAGAATAAATATGGATTACATTATTTTTTATGATTTTTGGTATGTATACAGTTTTCTTAATTTAGAATACTTCTTTAATAAAAAATAATGTAATGAAAATTTCAAAAAGAAATTCTCTGCTTTGTTGTTGATACCAATTTTCTTGTAACTTTGATCAGAGAAAAAACACTTTTAAAAAATGTATAATGAAGGCTAGTTTAGGATTCTAGAATCACACCAGAGAAAGATGGAGAAATAGTTTATTATTCAACATACAGAATTTTAGCTAGAAAGGAAATAACATTTTAATTTATAGTCACCTCTCAAGACACTACAGTTTAGTGTTGTCCAGTAGAACTTTCTATGATAATCAGTGTTCTATATTTGTACTTTCCAACAGTATAGCTACTAGGAAGGAAACAACATTTTAATTTAGATATTTTTCTAAAAGTTTATTATCTGAAATGATATTTTTACTCATTGTAATTTACATTGATTTCCCAGGCACTACTGAACTGAAATTACAGAAATCATTCATCCAAATTATTCTCACAGAATACCCTTTGTCTTATAGAAACACTTTCTAGGAATGACCAATTTCTTTAAAAAAATGTAGTTTTAATATCTTCTCAAGACATTTTGGGTCATTTGTAACTAATTTTAAGTTTTTATTAATTTACTGCTAAGTGTAAATCCCATTACCTATTAGAATTTTGCTATATTAGTCTCCTATCTAGTAAGATTATCTTGTATAG
Organism: Pan troglodytes; assembly: GCF_028858775.2. NCBI lineage: Eukaryota > Metazoa > Chordata > Mammalia > Primates > Hominidae > Pan > Pan troglodytes. The sequence continues at coordinate 43,122,169 of NC_072415.2, read as the reverse complement.
TAAGTTTCACCACAAATATTTAAAATTCAATGGAAGAGCATAACCTAAAATTTGTTTTACTAACTTTAAGTACTTCTTTACTGCTTGCTTCTTTCCCATTATATAGGAGCAGAACTTCTTCCACAAAAGACCTGAAAGAAGATTGGAGTGTAACTACACCAGTGAAAGAGGTCAAACCAGGAGAAAATAGAGGTAAAGTTGTTCCTCCTACTTGAATAACTGTATATATTTAAAAGTTCATTGACTTCATTTAATATATTTCTGATTGTCACAATAATGTTTAAGAATTTTATAATTATTATGAATGTTTAATAGACAAAATAGTCCTCTATATCATTTGATTAAGCATTCATTCAACAAATATTTATTAGTGAATATTATACACCAAGTACTGGTTTAGGTGATGAGTGTATAATGATGGCTATCCACTTCTCAAGAAGCTATTTGTAGTTTAGTGTTGCCCAATAGAACTTTCTGTGATAATCAGTATTCCATGTGTATATTGTCCAGTAGAATAGCTACTAGCCACGTACAGCTGTTGAACCTTTGAAATGTGGCTAGTGAGACTGAGGAACTTAATTTTTAAGTTTAATGTGAATTAAGTTGCATATAAATGTAAATGGTTGCATATGGATGATGACTACCATATTGAAAATTGCAGTTCTAGTATATATTTAAGTTGTGATAAATATTCTTATCACAATTTATAAAATATATATTTTATATACTGGTATAAAATTTGTGTTAGCACTACTTCAGTGTATTTAAATATATTATTGAGATTTTATGTAGTACCTCCTCTTCCCCTACCACAAAAAATTGCTAAATCCTTGAGTGAAAACTAAGTAATAAACTCAGGACTTTTTAAAAGCAAGAATATTTTGTTTTTCAAAGCTTTCATTCATAGCAAAGCTTTGTTTCTACTGTTTTATTTTTCGTTATTTGTGCCTATAGTGAAAATGAGGACCTTAATCATTACTTATCAAGTTTTCACATAACAAATGCTGAGAAAAAATAGATATATTAACAATCACAACTACAATTCCATTAGCTACAATTATGTTTATTATCAGTATGTACATTTGAGGTCTAAAACATACAGCAATAGCAGGATGAGGAAGATTTGTTGTAATCAAGGCCTTATGCTAAAACATTGCAGGTAGTTGCTTAGAACAGTAATATGAAACTGCAAAACTGAGATGGCACTCAAGAAAAAAAATGAGATGTTAAATACAATGAATTTGAGGCATCCCAAGTTACCTATACAGCATTTGTTTTGGAATTTATTATTGAAATAGTATAAAAGACAGCTCCTAGAAACATAATGAACACCTTTGCTAAAACACATATATATTCAATCAGAAGTATTTTAATTATAAGTGGTATTAATTTATTCATATATTCCAGACTGAAATCTTGTTATTGTAATTGATATGAATCACAAATTGGCTGGAGAACAAGTGTTGAGTGAATATGTTTTCATTTAAAAAAGACAATTAATTTTAAAGTATCCAAGATGTGGTAGAATTTGACAAAAGAAAACAATAGATTCAAAGATGCCAAATAAAGGACCAGTGTAGAGAAAATCATATTTATGCATTAAAAATAGGGAAACCGGTTTTATAAGAATGCTTCTGAGGCAGCATGCTGGATTTCTTTGACAAGTCCAATGGGTTAAAAAATAGTGATTGTATGACTGCTGAGCTTGCGCTTATCACCGTTATTTAATACTCCCATCTAGCAGAAAATCATTGTCTTTATTGTCCAAAAGCAACATAAAAAAGAAATGTATTCATTTTCTTTCTTCTTGGTGCAGTTTAGCTATTTTTCCTCTAGCCTCAGTTCTTTCGGGGCCTTATCTCTTAACACTTTGTATTTATGTGTTTATATAACATTTTGGCAAAAGTCAGTGTTTATAGGCATCAGTCCTACAAGGATAGGACTCATATCTGTCTTCTTTACCTTACTTATCTCCAGCAAAGACCGTGTGCTTGTTCCCGGAACATAATGGGCTCTACACATTTATTTCATAAATTGTCAAATGAGTACCCATGGTAATAATTTTGTTAACATTAAGCCGCATCATTCCAGAACTGTGAACCAGGAATCACAAATATCTCTCATTAAAGGAGTTAATTGAGGATTAATTTAGTATTACAACTAAATAAATAGAGTTTCAAAATTCCAATGAATTCCTGGCAAAGCTAAGTAGAGAAGTTCTTATTGGATGAGATTGAAGAATATGTCTTGTTTCTAGGAACCATTATGATTATTCAGTATTTACCTGATATAATCATTATGATATGTTTTTCTTATAGAATAGGAGGACACACAAGCATGATTTTAAAATAAACCTCTATAGTACAGCTTATAAATAGCGCATGTGTTTTTTCCTTCAGATAAAATGGTATTATTCCTGAAAATATTGGTTGAGATTTAGCTATTGTAATTATTTTATAAAATGTTTATTAAAAATAGGTCTTCAAAGTTTATAATTAATCTTATATTTGTATTATAATAAAACTTTTTTAAAAGGTAATTCATTTTTATAACATTCTCTTATTAAATATATAGAAAAAAATAATAATACAACTAAGACCCATGTTCCCATCATCCAGCTTATTGACTGATTTATTAACAAATGTGAATATTTATTTCTGTTTAAGATGAAAAGTGTCCAGAGTTAAAGCAGGAAATGGAAACGTTGCTCTCAGAGGCCATTCATCTCATTAAAAGTCTAGAAACTGACCGGGCAGACGCTGAAGAAGCTTTAAAACAACAGAGATCAAGAAAGAATATGATTAACATGAAAATTGACTCTTGGTCAGTCTGGAAACTTCAAGAACTCCCATTGGCTGTGCAGAAAGGTAATAATAGGGATTTTCATATTACTTCTTACTCTGTTGGGGGCACAGATAATTAATTACAGGTCTGTATATTTTAAAAAAATTGTCTTAGTGCCGTGGCTCATGCCTGTAATCCCACGCTTTGGGAGGCTGGGGACGCAGATCACTTGAGCCCAGGAGTTCGAGACCAGCCTAAGAAACGTGGTGAAAACCTGTCTCTACAAAAAATACAAAAATTAGCCAGGCGTGGTGGTGCTCGCCTGTAGTCTCAACTACTTGGGAGGCTGAGGTGGGAGGACTGATTGAGCCCAGGAGATTGAGGCTGCAGTGAGCCTCAGGTGATAGAGTGAGATCCTGTCTCAAAAAATAAATAAATATCACCTGTTTAGAGTGACCATATTATTTTGCATATAAACCAGCACTTTTGAAAGACGTTATCGAAGATAATGCTGGGTTCACAGATGCAAACTGTGAGACTGCACTGGACAAACCTGGACCTGATGTCCTTTGGGTCTGTTAGAAATCCAGTGGCATTTATGGTACCCACAGAGCATGCAAACATTTGGCATATATCCCATAATGACTACAGTATTTGAATTTCTAGAACTTTAGGAATTTAAAGTGATTGCCAGTTGGTGTCATTAGCCACATTTTTAGGTCTAGGAAAATTGAAAGAGTTTTAAGTGATATTTTAGGCACTAAATGCATATGCTTTTGAGAATTTAATAGTAAATTTGCCTTGGGAACTTCTAGCAGGTATCAAAACCTAAAATGTTTCTAAGAGTCATGCAGGTAACAAGTGTTTTACCTTTAATGAAAGGTAAAAAAGGAAATTCTTTTAGCTCACAGAGTGAGGGACCTATGGTGAAGGATTAAAGAATCTAAAGGTATTGGATTTTGTTTGCTTGTTTGTTCTACAAACCCGGTACCTATGAAAACATGCCTGACTTCCTGATTCTGCCTGAAGCTGAAAGATTTTTACTCTCTCATAGGATAAAAATTTTAATTCAGGATGCACATGTTTTGTAAGAGCTTTTTTATTAATATTAGGGTGCCCATATATCATCTATCATTTAAACCAAGAAATCTTTGAGAGAAAAAAGGGACATTATTAGTTATTACCCAGACCAACAGCCATTAATTCAAATTATAGGTCATAGTGTACTCATATTTAGACTTTTGTTATAATTTTATGTCTTCTAAAGCTGTAGTTACCAAAGTAGGGTGTATGAATTCCAGAGAGTTGCAAGAAAAGATTAGAACTTTTATATATATTTGTAAATTTTATCATTTTTGAAATTTTCTTTTTGAATAGAATTTGTACTGTGTATGCTCCACTAATATAGTAGATTTATATAATTTATAAATATATGTGTGTGTGTGTGTGTGTGTGTGTGTGTGTGTGTGTGCTTTAGAGGCAATGAGGCTACCATAGGGTCAGAAAAGACACCCTGGGAAATTCTGGATCCCAGTAGATTCTTGATAGACTCTGTTCGCAACAACAGGAGTCATGCACAATTTTCCTAATTGTTTGGGAGGTTCTTGCCTGTTAGTAGTAGTAGAAAAAATATGGAGGGAAGGTTTTATTTAATTGTTTGCTGATAAATTTACATATAATTTCATATACCCTTTGTAATAGTGCTTAGGTATTGTAGTTTTAGGAGTTCTAGAAATTGAGATACATATGTGCACATTATAGGTACTTAATAAATACGTTTTGAACTATGGAATAAATATTTGTTATGGGTGACAACTTATTGTTGGGTTACCTTTTAATCAATACAAGATCTACTTAGAAAACAGATTTATGTTCGTCTGCTTTATTTTACGTAAGTAGCCACTATATGCAATGAAATTTAAATTCATTATTGTTATGTATTTTTTAAAGTTAATAGTTTTCTCTTTGAAACATATTCCTTTCAGGTAATGTGTTCTCGGGAATCTTCTGCCTTTATATTATTTATGTAGAATATAATCTCTAAATCTTATGAATTTGTTTACAAAGTATAGAGTCATATTTTTATAGTCTTTAGATTCTCAAAAGTATATAGCATGTAAGACAGGAAAAAATTTTAATCTCCTTAACAAACAATGTTAAGTATTATATTTGTTATAAATTTAGATACTTTTCAAAAATAAAATTAAGGAAACTCACTTCTTTCTAGATATTTTCTGGTCAGTCTTCCAGATTTATCTTTCCCCTCAACTCCCCAATCCCACTTAGATTTTTTGTTTTGTGGGCCAGGAGGCTGATTCATAGTGGACTGCATCAAAGATTTTGTTTGCATTCTGTCTTCCTGTTGGGCTCAACCAATGGGAATCTGTGGCAAGAGACCATGGGGAGATAATGGAGATGGGTGAGGCAGGGGAATTTATAGCACTGACTGCCCCACTCTCCATCTGGTCACTTTAAGCTGACTGCATGCCTCTCCTGAAAATGACAGCCCTTGCCATCCAACGTGTAGCCAATTAACTAGCAAATGCTTTTTGTTTTTCCTATCAAAAAAGATAACTAGAAATAAGCTTACCATCATGAATTTGGTAGTATATGATCCTACAAATTAAAAGTTGGATATGCATAGCAGTTTTCCCTTGCAAAATAAAAGAGTACCTATATTATATTATACCCAAACATTATCTGAAGACACAAGTAAACTTGTGACTCAGGCTCCTCGGGTATTCCCATTGTACCTGCTTCTATATATTACCTGTCTTTCCCATAATCTACACTATGGCTCCATGGGTATTTTCCTATAATGATCTGATGAAAGAGGAAAAAAAAATCACAGCTCTGGTTTCTGAATGAATTTGAATAGTATGTAGACATAATTTGGAGAATTATTGAATTCCAGTCACATGATGGGAAGGGTGAAAGCTTATCACCCCAGGGGGTGAGACAGAAAGGGTGTAATCAGAAAGGACAGATTACAAAGATAATTATGTGCCATATATATGCTCACCAGAATGCCACTGCTATGGAAGAAGGTCTCAGTAATTAATGGAATGTTAAATCTTCCATTTTGTTTTGAATTGTTTTGTCTTTGTTAATTATTCAGTTATTCAGTTATTACTACAATTGTGCTTTGTAACAACCACCTTGGAACTCAGTGGCTTACAACGATAAGCATTTTCTTATTTGCTGATGGCTCTGTGAGTTGGCTAGGGAAGCTCTTCTTCAGGCCGCAGATCCAATTGCGCTGGCTCAAGGCTGTATGTTGGGTTCAGGTCAGCTTCATGTCTCTCTCGTCCTCTTTGGCTAGCACCTTCCCAGGAGTATGGTTTTCATGTGGCAAATGGCAAGAATACAAAAGGGTGAATAGAAACGTAGGATGCTGCTCAAAGTGTCAGCTTGGAACTGGCATACCTTCACTTCTCACATCCATTTGGAGATACAATTCCAGTTGAGATTGGGTGGGGACACAGCCCAAATAAGTATCACATCCAAAACAAGAATCTATATGATAAGAAATTATCTCTATCCCAAGGGAGAGGGTAGTGAACAACATATCTGTCATATCTTGTTTCTTATATATATCATATCTTGTTTCTTATAACTATTCCTGATATTCTATGGTTTCAACATATTTCATAGTAATCTCATCTTCAATTGTTAATTATTTATTCTATAGAAGTCCAATAAGCCTTGATTACTTGAAACATATCATATTGTTTCTTATATATATCATATCTTATTTCTTATAACTATTCCTGATATTCTATGGTTTCAACATATTTCATAGTAATCTCATCTTCAATTGTTAATTATTTATTCTGTAGAAGTCCAATAAGACTTGATTACTTGAAACATATCATATTGTTTCTTATATATATCATATCTTATTTCTTATAACTATTCCTGATATTCTATGGTTTCAACATATTTCATAGTAATCTCATCTTCAATTGTTAATTATTTATTCTGTAGAAGTCCAATAAGCCTTGATTACTTTTTGCCTCTACTAGAATCCTAGGAGTTTCACTGGTTCTAGATCAGTTATCTTACTCATTTCTTAGCTGAATTTTGATCTCTAAACCTTCTTAAGTTTCAAGTTAGAGTTTTTTATTTCCTTGAAGTCATTATTTTTCTACCCAGGGTCATTTACTGAGTTTTTTTTAATCCATGCCAAACTGTTTAAGCCCAAAGTTGTCAGTAAATTTTTAATAGGTAAATCAATTTGTTTCCTAGTTTTAGGTCTGTATCAGTTTGTTTTCATACTGCTGATAAAGACATACCTGAGACTGGGAAGAAAAAGAGGTTGAATTGGACTTCACAGTTCTACATGGCCAGGGAGAACTCAGAAAATCACAGCAGGAGGCTAAAGGCACTTCTTACATGGTGGTGGCAAGAGAAAAATGAGGAAGAAGTAAAAGTGGAAAAACCCCTGATAAACCCATCAGATCTCATGAGACTTATTCACTAACATGAGAATAACATGAGAAAGACTGGACCATGTGATTAAATCACCTCCCCTTGGGTCCCTCCCACAACATGTCAGAATTCTGGGAGTTACAATTCAAGTTGAGACTTGAATGGAGACACAGCCAAACTATATCATTCTACTGGCCCCTCCAAATTTCATGCCCTCATATTTCAAAACCAATCATGCCTTCCCAACTGTCCCCCAAGTCTTAACTCATTTCAGCATTAACCCAAAAGTCCATAGTTCAAAGTCTCATCTGAGACAAGGCAAGTCCCTTCTGCCTATGAGCTTGTAAAATCAAAAGCAAGCTAGTTACTTCCTAGGTACAATGGAGGTATGGGTATTGGGTAAATACAGTTGTTCCAAATGTGAGAGATTGGCCAAAACAAAAGGGTTACAGGGCCCATGCAAGTCCAAAATCCAATGGGGTAGCCAAATTTTAAGGCTCCAAAATGATCTCCTTTGACTCCAGGTCACGCTGATGTAAGAGGTAGGTTCCCACAGTCTTAGGCAGCTCCACCCCTGTGGCTTTGCAGGGTACAGCCTCCCTCATGACTGCTTTCATGGGCTAGTGTTGAGTGTCTGTGGCTTTTCTAGGCACATGTGCAAGCTGTGGGTGGATCTACCATTCTGGACTCTGGAGGATGGTGGCCCTCTTCTCACAGCTCCACTGGGCAGTGCCCCAGTAGGGACTCTGTTGGGGGCTCCAACTCCACATTTCCCTTCCTCAGCACCCTAGCAGAGATTCTTTATGAGGGCCCCACCCTTACAGCAAACTTTTGCCTGGACGTCCAGGCATTTCCATACATCTGAAATTTAGGCGGAGGTTCTCAAACCTCATTTCTTGACTTCTGTGCACTCACAGGCTCAACACCATGTGGAAGCTGCCAAGGCTTGGGGCTTCCACCCTCTGAAGCCACAACCCGAGCTCTATGTTGGCCTCTTTCAGCCATAGCTGGAGTGGCTGTGACATAGGGCACCAACTCCCTAGGCTGCACACAGCATGGGGACCCTGGGCCTGGCCCACAGAACCACTTTTTCTTCCTGGGCCTCCAGGCTTGTGATGGGAGGGTCTGCCATGAAGGTGTCTGACATGGCTGGAGACATTTTCCCCATGGTCTTGGGGATTAACATTAGGCTTCTTACTACTTATGCAAATTTCTGCAGCCAGCTTGAATTTATCCTCAAAAAATGGGTTTTTCTTTTCTATTGAATCATCAGGCTGCAAATTTTCTGAACTTTTATGCTGTTTCCCTTTTAAAATGGAATGCTTTTAAAAGCACCCAAGTCACCTCTTGAATGCTTCACTGCTTAGAGTTTCTTCCACCAGATATCCTACATCATCTCTCTCAAGTTCAAAGTTCCATATATCTCTGGGGCAGGGGCAAAATGCCACCAGTCTCTTTGCTAAAACATAACAAGAGTCACCTTTGCTCAAGTTCCCAACAAGTTTCTTATCTCTGTCTGAGACCACCTCATCCTGGACCTTATTGTTAATATCACTATCAGCATTTTTGTCAAAGCCATTCAGCAAGTCTCTAGGGGGTTCCAAACTTTCCCACATTTTCCTATCTTCTTCTGAGCCCTCCAAACTGTTCCAACCTCTGCCTGTTACCAAGTTCCAAAGTCACTTCCACATTTTGGGGTATCTTTTCAGCACACCCCACTCCTGGTACCAATTTACTGTATTAGTTCATTTTCACACTGCTGATAAAGACATACCCGAGACTAGGAAGAAAGAGAGGTTTAATGGAGTTACAGTCCCATATGGCTGGGGAGGCCTCAGAATTATGACCAGTGGTGAAAGGCACTTCTTACTTGGCAGTGGCAAGAGAAAAATGAGGAAGAAGCAATAACAGAAACCCCTGATAGACCCATCAGATCTCATGAAACTTATTCATTATCACAAGAATAGCATGGGAAAGACACCCCCCGCCACCGCCGATTCAGTTACCTCCCCCTGGGTCCCTTCCACAACATGTGGGAATTCTGGGAGATACAATTCAAGTTGAGATTTGGGTGGGGACACAGCCAAAACATATCAAGGTCTCTCTTCCATTTTCTGTTGCTGCTTGAGTCATTTTCAGTAATTTATATCTTCTGAAGAATTTGTCCATTTTATTGTAGTTATCTAGTTTGCTGGCCTAAATGTTTTCATGAAATTCTCTTATAATTAATTTCTGTAATAGTAGTAGTGATGGTATCTTTTTCATTCCTAACTTTGGTAATTTGTGCCTTGTGTCTTTATTTCGTGGTCATTCAAGCAAAAGATTTGTCAATTTTGTTTATCTTTTTAAAAAGTCCACTTTTGCTTCCTTTATTGATTACTATGTTTCAGCTTTTATACCATTGAATTTTTTCCTCTGATTTCCCATATCTTATTTGCTTTGGGAATAATTTAAACCTCTATATTTCTCTTTTTATAAATTAGATGCTTTGATTATTTACTTGATGCCATTTTTATTTTCTAGAATTATCTGTTAAAAGCTGTAAATTTTCTTCTCAGAATATCATTAGTTGCATTTTATAAATGCTCATATGCCATGAGTTCATTATTATTTACTTCAAAATACCTTTTCAAATATCCCTGTGATTTCTTATGGAATCTATTTATTTAGAAGTTGCTGGTTAATTTGCATTTATTTTGAAATTTTCATAAAAACTTCTGTTATGGCTAATTTAATTATATTGTACTAGGAAATTTTATTTATTTATTTATTTTATTAGGTTTTTGGGGAACAGGTGGTGTTGGGTTACATGAATAAGTTCTTTAGTGGTGATTTCTGAGATTTTGGTGCACTTATCACCCGAGTGATAAGTGTACACTTATCACCCGAGTGATAAGTGTACACTTATCACCCGAGTGATAAGTGTACACTTATCACCGTACATTGTGTACACAATGTGTAGTCTTTTACCCCTTGCAACCCCCAAAACTTGCTCCAAGTCCCCAAAGTCCAACAAATCATTCTTATGCCTTTGAGTCCTCATATCTTAGCCCCCACTTATGAGTGAGAACATACGATATTTGGTTTTCTATTCCTGGGTTACTTCACTTAGAATAATAGTCAGCAATTCCACTCAGGTTGCTGTGAATGCCATTATTTTATTCCTTTGTATGGCTGAGTAGTATTCCATGGTATATGTACCACTTTCTTTATTCACTAAGTGATTAATGGGCATTTGGGCTGGTTCAATATTTTTGCATTGCAAATTTTGTTGCTATAAACATGCATTTGCAAGTATCTTTTTCATATACTTCTTTTCCTCTGGGTAGATACCTAGTAATGGGATTGCTGGATCAAATGAGAGATCTACTTTTAGTTCTTTAAGCAATCTCCACACTGTTTTCCCTAGTAGCTGAATTAGTTTACATTCTCACCAGCAGTGTAAAAGTGTTTCCTTTTCACTGCATCCATGCCAACATCTATAATGTTTTTTATTTTTTTATTATGGACATACTTGCAGGAGTTAGGTGGTATCACATTGTGGTTTTGATTTGCATTTCCCTGATAATTAGTGATGTTGAACATTTTTCCATATGTTTGTTGGCCATTTGCATATCTTCTTTTGAGAATTATCTACTCATATCCTTAGCCCATTTTTTGATGGGATTATTTGATTGTTTCTGGCTGATTTGAGTTCTTTGTAGATTTTGGATTAGTCCTTTTTTCAATGTATAGTTCATGAAAATTTTCTCCCACTCTGTGGGTTGTCTGTTACCTCTGATTATTTCTTTTGCTGAGCAGAAGCTTTTTTAGTTTAATTAAGTCCCATCTATTCATCTTTGTTTTTGTTGCGTTTGCTTTTGGGTTCCTGGTCATGAAGTCTTTGCCTAAGGCATTGTCTACAAGAGTTTTTCTAGTGTTATCTTCTAGAATCTTTATGATTTCAAGTATTAGATCTAAGTCTTTGATCCATTTTGAGTTGATTTTTGTATAAGGCAAGAGATGAGGATCTAGTTTCATTCTTCTACATGTGGCTTGCCAATTATCCTAGCACCATTTGTTGAATAGGGTGTCCTTTCCTCACTTTATGTTGTTTTGTTTGCTTTGTTGAAGATCAGTTGGCTGTATTTGGCTTATTTCTGGGTTCTCTATTCTGTTCCATTGGTCTACGTGCCCATTTTTATACCAATACCATGTTGTGTTGAAATTGTGCTGAACAGAGAAAAGTTGAAAGCATTCTTCCTGAGAACTGGAGCAAGACAAGGATGCCCACTTTCACCACTTTTATTCAACATAGTACTGGAAGTCCTAGCCAGAGCAATCAGACAAGAGAAAGAAATAAAGGGTATCCAAATGGGTAAAGAGGAAGTCAAACTGCTGCTGTTTGCTGATGACATGAGCGTATACATAGAAAACCTTAAAAGACTCATCCAAAAAGCTCCTAGAACTGGTAAATTAATTCAGCAGAGTTTCAGGATAATAATTTTGTGTACAAAAATTAATGTACACAAATCAATAGCTCTGGTCTACACCAACAGCATCCAAACTGAGAAATTAGGAACTCAACTCCTTTCACGATAGCTGCAAAAAAAAAAAAAAAAAAAAAAAAAGCTTAGGAATATACCTAAGGATGTGAAAGACCTCTGCAAGGAAAACTACATAACACTGCTGAAAGAAATCTTAGACTACACAAACAAATGGAAACACCTCCCATGCTCATGGATGGATAGAATCAACATTGTGAAAATGACCATATGGCCAAAAGCAACATACAAATTCAGTGCAATTCCTATCAAAATGCTACCACCATTCTTCACAGAACTAGAAAAAAGCAATCCTAAAATTCATGTGGAACCAAAAAAAAGAGTCTGCATAGCCAAAGCAAGACTAAGCAAAAAGAACAAATCTGGAGGCATCATATTACCCAACTTCAAACTATACTATAAGGCCGTAGAAACATTTTTTTAATGTTTAATTTGTATTTAAATTATTTATAGTTTATAAATTTCCTAAAATTTTATCTGTCTGGGAGAATGTTCTGTTTAGTTCAAATTAATATATACTCTGCTGTTGTTGGGTAGACTATCTATAAATATCAGGTCAATTTGATTGATAGTGCTGTTCAAGTGTTTTATCTCCTTAAGAATTTTCTGCCCAGCACTTTGGGAGGCCGAGGCGGGCGGATCACGAGGTCAGGAGATCGAGACCATCCTAGCTAACACGGTGAAACCCCGTTTCTACTAAAAATAGAAAAAATTAGCCGGGCGTGGTGGCGGGCGCCTGTAGTCCCAGCTACTCGGGAGGCTGAGGCAGGAGAATGGCGTGAACCCAGGAGGCGGAGCTTGCAGTGAGCTGAGATCGGGCCACTGCACTCCAGCCTGGGCGAAAGAGCAAGACTCTGTCTCGAAAAAAAAAAAAAAAAAAAAAGAATTTTCTGTCTAGTTATTCATTGAGTTTTGAGAATAGGGTGTTCATTTTACCTATTAATTCAGAAAATAAACCAGTAATATCAAAGTTATAATTTCAATTGTCAGATTTGCTCATGTAGTTTAGTTCTTCAAATCATTTAAAATACGCTGACAAGTTGTCAAGAACATAAGAAATGTAGCATGGCCAAAATTTAAGTTTGGAATGGAAATTTCTGGAAATAAATAGACATCAGTGTTAGATTTAGCCCTGGGGGAATCCTTGAAACCCTGATGTCCTTGAGTTGCCATTTTGATATATGTGTAGGGTACAGGATACTGGAAATAAAGCTTAAGTCTCACCCAGAGTGACAAGTCTAATTAGAGATCAGGACGTAAAAATGAGAATCCAAAGGTCTACTAATCCTCGGCCTAAGAGTGAACCGTGAATAAACCTGTGGCTCAGATTGAGCAGCCAAGAAACTTGTTTCTTTCTCTTATACAATGGAAGAAAACAATGCTTCCTGAACATTTGTAATGTACTAATCTCAAATAGATTTTTGATCCCCCACTGCCTGCTCTCTGTGTGCTTAAAAACTGTTAAGTGGAGAATGTCATTTAAATGTTCTGTACGTTAGTAGTAAAGTCAGGCAACTGACAGGATCAAAGGCAAATTTGCTCTACAAGACTAAAATTTCAACCCAGGCACGAAAAATTTATCTCAGATAATGTTCCAAGAAAAGAAGTAGCTCAATATTAAATATCATAAAACACATGAAGATACAGGTTCAATGGGTATGAATCAGTAGAAGCAGACCACATAATTTTACTCAAAATGTGTCAGATATAGGATTATATCTGAGATTATAAAATAAGTGTTTGATACATTTCAAGAAATGAAAAGGTTTAAAAATAAAAGCAAGGACAAGAAACTTTTTTAAAGAAAGCAAAATATACAAATGAAAAACTATGAGAAATGAAAAATATATTACATAAAATTAATTTAATAATTGGTTAAATTGTTTATTAGACTCAGAGAGAAGTAATAGTTAACTGTAAAACTTGAAGAACTTGCATGGAATGCATCACAGCAAGACAAGGAGAGAAAAATATAAATAAAATATTTAAAACATGGCATATAGAATGAGAGGGCATCATGAATATTTAATAGAAGATCCTCATGGAAGTAATAATGGCAATATTTAACGACATAATGTCTGACTCTTTAGAACAAAAATCTAACTGTCTAATTGGTGAGGGTAAAAAACATAAAAAAAGATATTATCAAACATTGCATATATCAGAAAATAAAAAACATTTAGAAGTATTTCATTTAAAAAATCATTAAAAGTATCATTACATGTATGGGAAAAATCCAAGTCATTAAAGAGAAATCAGTAGCTTTTGTTATATCAAAAAGAGGGACTTAATTAATTATCAAAGTGTATGAGTTTAGAAGTTAGGGAAAAAAGCAAAATAAATACAAAGAAAAAAGGAGAAACCCAACAACAAAATGGTAAAATAATAAAAATACGTAATGCAGAAGAGATGCAAAGCTGAAGTTGGCTCAGTAGAAAGAGCATAATGTAAAACCAATGGCAAAATTAACAAAAAACACAGTGAGAATGTATAACTGATTCAGATTAGGAATGAAAATACATAGGGATATAGCAATGATTAATAGTGATGACGACATTAAGAACAAATTTCTTTGAATATTGTTGAAACTTTGACAAACTAAATAAATTTACAGAGAAAAATAGCTTGCTGAATAGATAATCAAAATATTCATATAGTCATTAAAGGAATGATTTTGACCCAGTAACTAAAAATCCTTCCTCACAAAATAAATAAATATATACATAGGGCCGTGGGGCTTAATATGCAATTTCAAACTTCCACAACATCTTAGAGAAAAGAAATCAAAAGAAACTACAGCTTATATAAGAAGCTATCATAAATTATAAATCAAAATTAAATGATCACAGCACAACTATAGAAAAATACAGGCCAAAATTACAAGTATAAATGCAGAAAATCCCAAGTAAAAACATCAGCAAATTCCATCAAGAAATTTATTTTAAAAAGATAAAAAAGAAAATAAACTAGCCCATCTAATTTTATTCCAAGAATGCAAGATTCAGTTAATGCCAGAAACTTAAAATAATGAGAAAATCTTTCAATGGTTTTTTTCTAAAATTGTCCTTCTCTGTTCATTGGGATTTAATTAAATTTATACATTAATATAAGGAAATTCCTGTGCTTAAAATTTCAAATATTTTTATACAGAAAAAATAATTTTATTCATTTATTCAAATTCACTTTTGTGTTGTTTGATAGCATGCTGTCACTTTCCCCTTACAGACCTTACCCAGTTCATGTTAGGTTTATTAATAGATTTATGTAGTTTATTTTATGTTTTAGTTTTGCTATTGTGAGATATTCTGTTTTCAACATATTTATATATAGGTAAGCATTTTTTATGTTACTTTTACATGAACTATCTTATTTGTAATAATTTTCATTTCACTATTTCATGTGTTTTTCTATAAGAAAATAATATTCACTTTTGCCTTTTTCGTTCTGATATTTGTAAGTCTTATTTCATCATTTTCCTTCTAGGTGGTTTTGGAAGGCCTCTACTCTTGCAGTTCTCACTTTGAAGCAGTTACATAGAGTACTTTATAGAACGGTCAGAATATACATTGACCATACAACATAAACAGGATTTGTACTAAAATAACTATTATCTTATGAAACATATATTTTAATCCTTTTGATGATGAATTAAGAAAGTAATATATCTTATAGTACCTTTTATTTTAGAGGTAGTAAGATTTGGCCGGGTGCGGTGGCTCATGCCTGTAATCCCAGGACTTTGGGACGCCGAGGCAGGTGGACCACCTGAGGTCGCGAGTTTGAGACCAGCCCGACCAACATGGAGAAACCCCATCTCTACTAAAAATACAAAATTAGCCAGACATGGTGGCACATGCCTGTAATCCCAACTGCTTGGGAGGCAGAGGCAGAATTGCTTGAACCTGGGAGGCGGAGGTTGCAGTAAGCCAAGATCGTGCCATTGCACTCCAACCTGGGCAACAAGAGCGAAACTCCATCTCGGAAAAAAAAAAAAAAAAAAAAAAAAAAAAGTAGTACGATTCACAAATAAGGAATTTCTGAAATTAAAATGTTTTATATTTATGTATTATCAAATATTTCCTCCAATCAGATTTTCTTTTGTTCTTATCCTTCTATATCTAGAACATGAGGCCTCTTTGAGTGATGTTATAGAATTACAATGGCATCTTGAAGATAAAGCTAATCAACTACAACATTTTGAAAAACAGAAGACAGAGTTAGAAGAAGCAAATGCAAAGATTCAAGCAGACATAGACTACATGAATGAACATGGCCCTCTACTGGACTCTAAGCAGAATCAGGAACTTCAAGATCTGAAGAACCATTATAAAAAAAAAATGGAGGTAAATAAACGAATGCATGAGCATTTCATAAATTATTACTTAGTTATGCAAAAACTTTTCAACCATAAGAAATTAACACAGCTTTAAAGGTTTTTTTTTTCTTGAAATTGACCTGCTCTTTATCTCTACACATTACCAACTGTTGGTATTCATTTTAACTATGTCTTCTTTTCTTACCATTATATTTAAGATTATTAAGCATATTTAGTCAAACTTCTAGTAAAATTTTGGTCATTTAAAATAGCCAGGTAAGGCCGGGTGTGGTGGCTCATGCTTGTAATACCAGCACTTCGGGTGGTAAGCTGAGGTGGGTGCATCGCTTAAGCCCAGGAGCTAGAGATGAGCCAGAGTAACGTGGTGAAACCCCATGTCTACTAAACATACAAAAATTAGCCAGATGTGGTGGCTTGTGCCTGTAGTATCCTCTACTTGGGAGGCTGAGGTGGGAGGCTTGCTTGACCCTTTGAGGTTGAGGCTGATGTGTGAGGATTGCTTGACCGCTGGAGGTTGAGGTTGCAGTGATCCATGACTGTGCCACTGCAATCCAGCCTGGATGACAGAGTGAGACCCTGTCTCAAAGCAAAGCAAAACAAAACAAGAACTTCAGAAAAATAAAATTGTGGGTTTTTTTTTAAAGCCATAATCATACTGAGCAAAAATAGAAGTAAAATATATTAATTTCATTGTTTATGAAAATATATAAATGAAATAAAAGTATTTTTAAAGGTTAATTAGGTATTTAACTCTCCTATTGTGGAATATGAAAATAATTTATTGATAATTGTCACAAAATGAACAAATTTAAATTTGTATTATATTTATTTTTGAACATTTTAAAGTAAATAAAACAAGTTGTTAAATGTCTCCTGTGTTCCCCTCAACAGTTCCATTTTCGTTCCTCCTTTACCAAAGACAATCTTTATAATGAATTTCATGTGTTTATAAGCCAAATTTGTGTAATTATATATATGCTTGTGTGTTAATAAACAATACATAGTATTTTTAATCACACAAACAGTACCATACATTGTGCAATATTCTGCAGCCTATTTTTTAATCTGACAATTTTTTAGTTTAATCAAGCTACTGTTGATATATATAGCTCTAGTTCATTCATTTTACTTACAATGTTCCATCAAATAGATATTTCACAATGTAATTACTTACCATTTCATCTTCTGTTGGCCATCTGAGTTGTTTCCAATATCTGGCAACAAAACTGCTTATTTGACTGTAAACAATAATCACACATGAATACCTTCCTCTGTATCTGCATGTGAATTTTTCCTAGTGGGGTTATATACCTAGTTGGGTAGTTACTGGATTGTGGGTTATACACATTTACTATTTTATTAGATAACATCAAGTTATTTTTCAGAGTGCCTATAACAATTTCTATTACTGAAGTAGTGGCAATACTGAAGTCTCATTTCTCCACTGTGGACAAGAATGCAAGTACTGTCCTCCTTTTTTAGTAATAGACCCCTATATAGTTGGGTGACAATGTGTCAGGTTGGAAGATATTTCTCAATTTCCCTTTTCTCATTGTATTTCTAATGAGATGTAGGTAGGAGTTATTGGCTGCAATTTCTAGGAAATCTCTTTGAAATAGACTGCCTCACATAGGTAGTCTATTTGGCCATTTGCCTTAGCTATCATACCTAGGTTGCTGGAAGTTTAGAAAATGCCAAATAAGCTATTTACTAAACTTCCAGCAACCTTGATATGATAGCTGCAGCTCTAACTTCCATTTTACAGCATGAAGCAACCTTGGGGATGGAAGCCACAACTCAGGATGGCTGAAGAGCAAAAGGATAGTCAGATATATTTCTGTGAGAGGAAAGTTAACTGCAACCTTGTTTAAGCAACTTATTTGGTTTATTTCTATAACTTACAGCAAAACTCAATCCTAACTGGTATAACTCACAATTTAGTTAACATTTTTATTGTCATTCTTTAAAATTTTGTCTATATGTGTTTTAATTGGTATCCCTTTGTTTTACTGTGTTTTTCGCTGATAGTGAACTTGGGTACATTATAAGCAGGGCAAGTGGAGTTGTTGGGCAGCTGGAAGATCAGGCTTGTGAATGGGAAGAAAGAATTCCTGCTAGCAGACCAAAAAAAAAAAAAAAAGCAATGTTTGTGTAAAGCTTATCAGGGCCAAAATGACAGTTAATTTAATTGTCAACTTATGGGGCCATGATGCCCAGATATTTGCTCAAACATTATTCCAGATGTTTTCAATAAATGTACATTTTTTGGATGAGATTCACGTTTGAATTGGTAGATTTAGAGTAAAACA
The DNA here is from genome assembly GCF_028858775.2 of Pan troglodytes. NCBI lineage: Eukaryota > Metazoa > Chordata > Mammalia > Primates > Hominidae > Pan > Pan troglodytes. Next base: position 43,103,765 of record NC_072415.2, on the reverse strand, counting down.
TATTATTCTTCATATTGTGGGTAGGCCTTGTGCAATCAACTGAAGGTCTTAACAGAACAAAAACTGACCTCCTCTGAGCAAGAAGGAATCCTGTAAGCACACTACTTTTGGACTGGGACAGCAACTTTTCCCTGGGTCTTTAGCCTGCCAACCTACCCTGCAGATTTTGGACTTGTACCTCCAAAATAGTGTGAGCCTTTTCCTTAAAATCAGTCTCTCTCTCTCCCCCATCTTCCTCGCTCCTATTGATTGTTTCTCTAGAGAAGCCTGACTAATATGGTCACCATTAATGCAATGACTGCCCTTCTTTTATTTCATCATTATTGTGCTACTCCATTACATCTTAAATTCCTAGATCAGTGCTTCTGCTTACCTTCCTTTAAGTCAGCTGGTGACCTTCTAACTATTCCAGGGGTCAAAATGAGAGTTTAGACCTCTTGGCTTCTGTAGCGTGAGCCATAAAGTCTGTGAAACCATCCACTGTGGGTGTACAATGCAAGGGAAAGTAATTCCCCAAGAAAAAATAATTCCCCATCATGAAACTGAGATGCTATTAAGAAAGGCTATAAATGTCATGCAGCCAAAATATGAAAACTCTCTAATATAAAGTAGAAGAAAAGTGATATCTTAGTAAAAGTAAACACATTTTTCTTTGATAAAATGAGCATAACTGACAATACTCAAAAATGAAAAGCAGAATTATGAGCACTGAGAGGCCCAAATACTTCCTCAGAGAGAAATAAAAATACATACATTGAGATCGTAAAAATTCTTGCCAACAAATTAGATAACCTAGATAAAATGGAATCAAGAAGAAATAGGAAATCTGAGCAGGTGTATAACAAGTAAAGAGATTGAATAAGTAATTAACCACCTCCCCACTCCACCAAAAAAAAAAAAAAAAAAGCCCAGGACCAAGTGGATTCACTAGTGAATTATACCAAACACACACACACACACACACACACACTCTCTAATAATTCTCCAACTCTCAAACTCTTCCAAAAGGAAAAGAGGAAGAGGAAGGAACACTTCCTAACTCATCTATGTCAGCATTACCTAGTTACTAAAGCCTGATAAATATATCACAAGGAAGTAAATTATAGACCAGTATACCTTATGAATATAGACGCAAAAATCCTCAACAAAATCCTAGCAACCCAAATCTAGCAGCATATTAAAAAGATTATACATCATGAACAAATGGCATTTATCCCAGGAATACATATGTGATACAATATATGAAAATAAATCAGTTTAATGTACCACATGAATAAAATAAAGCAAACACACACACACACACGATTGTCTCAGTTGAAGAACAAACAATGGACAAAGTCCAAAATTCTTACATGATAAAAACCCTCAACAAACTAGAAAAAGAAGAAAACTTGCTCACTATGAATAAGGACATTTTTGTAAAACCCACAGGTAATACTGAAAATAATGGTGAAAGACTTAAACCTTTTCCTCTAGGATCATAAATAAGAGAAGGACACCCAGTTTTACTACTTCTATTTGACATTGTACAGAAAGTGCAAGCCAGAGTGGTTAGGCAAGTAAAAGAAATAAAAGGCACACAAATTAGAAATTAAAAAGTCAAATTTTCTTTATTATCAGAGGACATGATCTAACATATAGAAAATACCAAAGAATTCACAAAACAGTCTCTTAGTGCTAAAAATCACATTTAGCAAACTTGCAGAATTCAGCTCAACACACAAAGCTCAGTTGTATTTTTATACATTAGTGGTGAACAATCCAAAAAAAATTAAGAAAACAATTCCATATACGGGTCATCAAAAATAATAAAATACTAATAATTTTAAGAAGATGAAAGATTTATATAGCAAAAACTATAATATTTTGCTGAAATAAATTGAATAAGAATTGAATAAATTGAAAGACATCCTGTATTCATGAATTGGAAGACTCAATATTGTTAAAGTGTCAATAGCACCTAAAAATATCTATGAAATCAATGCAATCCAGAACAAAAGCTCAATGATCGTTTGCAGAAATGGAAAAGCCTACCCTAATATTTACATGGAATTGCAAGGAACCCCAGATAGCAAAAATAATCTTGTTAAAGAAGACCCCAATGGAGAAGTCACATTTTCCAATTTCAAAACTTACTACAAAGCTGTAGTAAGCAAAATATATTTGCCTAAGTATAAAGAAATAGATAAATAAAGTAGAACTGAAATTTCAGAAATAAACATATACATCTACGGCTAATTGATTTTTAACAAGGTGCAAGAACAATCATTTATTGAAAGAAAGTGTAGCCTCTTCAACAAATGATGCTGGGACATTGACTATCCATATATATTCAAAAGAATAAAAGTGGACCCCTACCTCACACCATATAAACATTAACTCAAAATGAATCAAAGACATAAATATAAGAGCTTAAACTATACAACTCTTAAAAGAAAACCTATGGATAGCCAGGTGCAGTGGTTCACGCCTGTAATCGCAGCACTTTGGGAGGCTGAGGTGGGCGGATCACGAGGTCAAGAGATCGAGACCATCCTGGCCAACATGTTGAAACCCCATTTCTACTAAAAATACAAAAATTAGTTGGGTGTGGTGGCACGGGCCTGTAGTCCCAGCTACCCAGAAGGTGGAGGCAGGAGAATCGCTTGAACCTGGGAGGTGGAGGTTGCAGTGAGCTGAGATGGCACCACTGCACTCCAGCCTGGTAACAGAGCAAGACTCTGTCTCAAAAAAAAAAAAAAAAAAAACTAGGGATAAATCTTTATGACCTTGGAGTTGGAAATGGATTCTTAGATATGACACTGATAGAAAAATTGGACGTAGTCAAAATTAAAAGCATTCTTGCATCAAAGGACACTATCAAGAAAGTAAAAAGACAACCTATAGAATGAAAGAAAACATTGCAAATTATATATATCTCAAACGGATATAGTTCCCAGAATATATGAAGAACTCTTCTAATTTGACAACTGAAAGACAAACAACTAAATTTAAAATAAACAGAGAACTTGCCATGAACAGATATACATATATCTGTTATATATCTGTTCATAGTAATGAACAGATAGACATATCTTCAGAAAGACATACAAATGGGCAGCAAACACATGAAAAGATGTATGTTCAACATCATTAGTCTTTAAAAAATGCAAATCAAAACCACAATAAGATACCAGTCATACCCATTAGGATAGGATTAAAAATAAAATGGAAAGTAACAAGGATGCCCTAGAGACACTGGAACCATTGTAATTTGCTGGTGGGAATGCAAAAATAGTGCAGCCGCTATGGAAAACATTTTGGTTATTTCTAAAATAGCTAAACACAGAATTACCATATTCTTCAGCAATTGTACTCCCAGGTATATATCTAAAAGAAACAAAAGCTGAGACTAAAAAAAAAAAAAGAAAAGCAAAAACTTGTACATAAATATTCATTAGTAGCACTATTCACAATAACCAAAAGAAACAGCCCAATGTTTGTTTACTGAGATAAACAAAATGCAATATATCAATGGAATGAAATATTATTAAGCCATAAGAAGAAATGAGGTACTGATACATGCTACAACATGAATATAACGTCAAAGCATTATGCTAAGAAGGTAGACACAAAAGGTCACATATTGCGTAATTCATTTATATAAAAGATGCAGTATAGGTAAATCCATAGACACAGAAGGATTAATGACTGCCTAGGGCTAGGGGAAATGTAATATCGAGTGTTGTTTGTCATGTTTTGTTTGTAATAAAGTTTTAAAACTCTTTAAAATTATTATTTTTTTATTATGCAATCTTGACGCAGTTTTAAGGCCCTGGCTAGAGGCCTGCTGAAGTTACCCAGTTGCTTACAAAATTCAAAACCCCTAGCCAGTGTGCTTGGGCTTTAGTAAATGCTGCTGCATTACAACATGTCAAAGGACTGATACTTTGGGCTAATTGAGTTTTCACAAAGGGAGTCTGCTATACCTCTTTAAGTGCACACCCCAATACCTGGGAGGTAGACTTGATGTCTTCGAATGAGAGAGAAGGCTGCCTTCAAGTTAGGCCAGAGGGCTGCTCAATCCCCTTTTTCTGTAACCACCGAGAAGGTATGCAATATAAGTTAGCAGACAAAGATGGTGACTAGAAGCCCAAAACACGAGAAAAAGAAAAAAAACCCAAAACCAACAAGATACAGAGTGGAAGTAAAGAGTTGCCCCCTTTAGAGTAAACAACTCTGGGAATCCCTTGCCTCATAGATAGCCAAAATATAAATTAAGGTCCCACATGTCTCTAGATATGCTAAGGCCATAAAACAAGGCTTCCAAGGACACTCAGCCCCTCCAGAGTTCCAGGCATGATGGAGTAGCCAAGGCACATATTTTACCTCTTACAGTACACAGTGTGTTGTGTTGTCTTACCCAGTTTTGAGGCTGTGGCTAAAGACTGGCCCTCCCTTTCTTGAGCAGCTGATTAAACCCACATATCCAACCCCTTCCTGGGCCCTCACATTCCACATCACTATGTACCCATCCTATTCTCAACAGAGACAGGCCCTAGACAAGTAGGGACACCCCCTGTACTTCAGCGTCTGCTGAAATGATTAAAATTAGCCACTCCACAGAGATCTCCTGAAATTTAGCTACCCACACCCACTGGTTGCCACCCATAAGCTGTCCCCTATGGCTCCAGCTTGCTGCTAACCTGTCCCCAGCTGAAACCCCTAACACAGCCCTACCTGGTAGCCATCTCTCCTTTGGAGCTGTAAGTAACAGAATTCTGCCTTTCATCTAGCCCAGTTTCACTGCGTTGTGTCTTCCCACTAGGAGAATCTTTTAAAATAGGAAGGGGAGACTAGGGAGTAACCATTTAATGAGTTCAGGGTTTCCCTTTGGGATGATGAAAATGTTTTGGAACTAGAAAAGGGTGATGTTGGCACAACATTGTGAATGCACCGAATGCCACTGAATTGTACACTTTTAACTTGTCTCATTCTATACTATATAAGTTGTACTTCAACAAATAAACTTAAGAAAATTTAGAAGGATAAATTTCAAAAGATGCATTGTAAGATCACCACCCCATAAAACTAGAAAAAATAATTATACTCTCAAAAATACCTTAACCACAAGAAAAATCTTGTATGTAGATATTATTCCAGTATCAAAGGGAAACTCAAAAATAAAATATCAAATTATTGCACTTAATAATAAACCCTAAAGCTGGTGATACTGCAGTTGCGTATGATCTAACCTGTAAAAGATGAATAATTTCAATATTGTTTTAAATATTTAGTCCAAAGAAGAGGAGGGAAATTTTTAAATTAAATGAAGGTGACATATTTCAATACCAAAACTTTATGGAAATTCTATAAAAATAATATTACATATATAAGTTACCAATAAATACATATTTGAAAAATTACTTAAATTATTTGCCAAAGAATTCTTCAATGTAAGAGAAGAAAAATATATCACTCCAAAGAAATGTATTATAGCAATGTGCCAATGGTTTAACAGCAGAAAATCTAGGTATATAATTTATTGTATTAACATGATTAAAAAACAGAATTTTATCAAATGATGCTTAAAATGTATTCATTATTCAAAAACTGGCAATTATAATAATTAAAATTTGAAAAACACCTTAATTTAAATAAAGAACTATTTCACACAAGCATCCATATTAATCATTAAAATGCTAAAACTGTAATAATAGGAACAAATCAGGTAAACCTGACATCCCTATTATAATTTAACATCATTTTGGGGAATTTTGCTATGTAATAGGACAATAAAATGAAATAAAAGATATACATTTAAAAATTGTGAAATAAAATTATTTTAATATTATTATAATTAAAACACCAAATAGAAGACTGTTGTTTTCAAAATAAGTTTGTGTTCCCAGAACTAAACCATCCAATACAGCATACTTTTACTAGCACAAATAAAGTTTTTTTCCATACTTTCAATAAATAGTTAAAAATATAAACAGAAAATTCCTTTACTACCAAGTCATTAAATATTGATGAAGAAACTTATAAAGGTATAGACATTTAAGACTACAATTATGAAATCTTATTAAAGAAAATAAAGGGACAATTAATGTAGACACATAATATATCCTAAGACAGGAAGACTTATTGTAGTAAAAATGTCAATCATTCCAAAATTGTTATAGAAACAGCCATCAAATTCTAGTAAAATGTACACAATAACCTTTTGGCCTGTCAATTTAAATAATATTATTAGGAAAAAGTAGTATAAAATGCTGGAAAGAGTTTTGGAACACAGGCTTTCTTCTGTTCCACTGGTGAGAATACAAAGTGTTACCACTTATTCTGGAGAGTAATTTGGCAACCAATATTAATCAAAATTCTTAAAATATATGCTAATACCTTACGACTCAGAAAATTCTGTTTTAACAGTACGTTTGAAGAAAATATTCAAGAACATGCAGTATAACTATAGATTGTGCAATTTCCTTACACGGTTCTTCATCACAGTACTGTTGATGTTATATGTCCCTCATACATGCGTTGTGCATGTCAAACTGTGCATAATGCTCATATAATTGACAATGAGTTAAATCATGAGTATGTGTGATATAAGGGAATGTTAAGTAAAAGTAATGTGATACAGCGATATACAGAGAGAGAGACAGAAGGAAGAGATGGAGACATGAGCATTAGTATGATGTTTGTTAATTAGTAAAAGAGGAGATTAGTATGATGTTTGTTCATTAGTAAAAAGAGTAAAAACTGAATATTTTGAAGTATTACACTAAGATATTAGGTTGGTGCATACTTTTAATGGCAAAAACCACAATTACTTTTGCACCAACCTAAGAATAATGGTTTTTCTTAGTGGAGAGGAGTACAGGTCACTTTGTTTGCGATATTTCATCTTTGTTTTCTGATTTTTTAAATAATAAAGTATTATTTGAGTAATAAAAATTTTTTATGAGTGAAGAGATAATGATTTCATTTTGGACATGTTAACTTGGATATTGAAATTATTTTGTTCAGTAACATTTATACATTCCCAGCATTAATGCCTGTCAGGGCTGAAATTCCGCTTACCAAACAATAGGCTAAATGTGGGAAGAAAATGTTTCTAAAGAACTTTTGATCTAAATCAATACTACACTAAGTTGAAGTTATTATTTTTAATTAACCATTAAGTGCAAATATAAGCAAAAATATTTTCATTTCTAGGTAATGGACCTACACAGAAAAGTTAATGAAGAACTTGAAGAAGCTTTAGAAGCCTGTGAAAATGCCAGATTGAAGGCTCAGCAAATTAAAGAAGAGATTGATAAGGATATTTACCAGGATGAAAAAACCATAGAGGCCTACAAGTAAGAATTTTTTGCAAACACTAATTATAGCATTTAGAAATTAAATGTTAAGTAAAAATGTAATGTATATTTCTATATAGAAAATTTAGATAAAGAGAAAAATAAAATTTTAAATTATTCATACCTGTCTTATCACCAAGTTTATATGTAAATAAAAAGATATATATTTCATATATGTAAAATTATTTGTGCATAAATCTCTAAAGTACTATATTTCTGTGTCATCTTAAAGCTCTTCATATATATTGCAAAATTGCCTGAGGACATGTTATAACAATAAATATCCCTACTATGTGTGCAAAAGTAACTATTTTAAAAAAATCCAGCATGCGATATGATTACAAACTAATTAGATATCAATAAATGAGTTGTAAACTTAGCATGCAATATTTCAACTTGAATTTATTTGATTACGAATGAAATAAAATATTTAAATATATAGATTATTTTGGCATATTATTTATTGAGAGTTTTTTCTTTTCTACATTTGTTCCTGATGTATTTATTTTCTGATATTCCTTCAGTTCCTTTTGTTGACTATAACTTCTTTATGATTCTGTGTGATGTAATAGCATTTTTATTTATTAAAAATTGATCAATGATTTAGTATAAAAGAATTTATAGTCACTATGAGAGTTACATATACATATAAGCAAAATTAATTTATACAAAATTTCACAACCTAGATAACATTCATTTCTTAAGGTGTTTATATTTCCTCACATCCAATGTATATTTCAACATGTACTTAAATGTTATCTATTTAGTTAATAAAGAAATCTCTTTTATAACTAATCTGATTAGTTATATTTGATCAATTGGATATATTTTCTAATTTTTATCATGATTTCTTCTTTGACCCATGGGTTATTAAGAAATATGTATTTTTAAAATTTCTATGTTGAGTTCTAATTAATTTTTATTATTGCTTTCCAGTTGAATTGTATTTCCGTGAGAAAAATTTATATAGTTTCAAACCATGAAAATTGTTCAGTCTTAATTAAGAGTGCATTTTTTGGCATGTACTCCTTGTGTAATTGAGAATAACATTCATTCTTTACTTGTTGAGTGTACTGTTGTTACTCTTTCATTAGATCAAGTTTACTAAGCATGGAGGTTAATCTTTATACCACAACATTAACATTATCCAGGTGTTCATTCAAAATTCAGAAAATCAGACTCAATACAGACCTATTAAATGAGAATCTGCACTTTTAAAATACCCCGAAGTGATGTTTGAGAAGCATTGCTCCATTTATTTATTTTTTTTAAATTTTTCTGTCAAGTAATGAGGTCTATAATTGCCCACTATGGTGATACATCTGTCTACATAATTATTTTTATCAGTTTTTGCTTCCTATATTTTGAGGCTATATTCTCAGGTGCATGCAAATTTGAAGTTGTTAATATCCTCCTGGGATACCAATTAACCTCCTTTATCATTATGAATTGACCTTTTTTGACTCTTGGAACATTTTTGCTTAAACTCAATTAAGGCATGAATACAGTTGTACTAGCTTTCTTTTGATTAATAATTTTAAGTAATCTCAATAATTTAAAGTTTTTATATTTTAGATATATCTGTTGTAAACACCATGTAGACACATTTTTTTTTCAGTTTGAAAATATTTTCAAGGGTGGACCATTAAGTGCGTTCATGAATCACTAATATATTTGGATATAAACTACCACATAACTTACTCTATTTGCCACATTTGTTGTATTTTTTCTTTTTTATTGCCTTTTTTCATGTTGATTATTGGTATTTTATTATTTCTTGAATTTGATTATTATAATTTTGTTTCTATTCTTTTAGTAGGAAATCCTATTAATTACCACCACAGGCAAACTTAATGTTGTCAGACTCTAAAAATATCTGATACTGTTATCCTGCTGGACAATGAAAGGAACTAAGAAAAATTTTACTCTAGTTATTACATTTCTTCTGAATTAAATATTTGTCACTGTTGCTGAATATTTCATTGTATAACAGATAAGTACGTTATTATTGTTTTAAGTAGTCAAGGTTATTTTTAAAATTTACCCACAAAATAACTATTTTTATTTTTTCCTTCATAAATGTTAGGCTTTTCATCTAAGATTACTTTCTTTGTAGATTCTGGATATTAGCCCTTTGTCAGATGAGTAGATTGCAAAAATTTTCTCCCATTCTGTAGGTTGCCTGTTCACTCTGATGGTAGTTTCTTTTGCTGTGCAGAAGCTCTTTAGTTTAATTACATCCCATTTGTCAATTTTGGCTTTTGTTGCCACTGCTTTTGGTGTTATAGACATGAAGTCCTTGCCCATGCCTGTGTCCTGAATGGCAATGCCTAGGTTTTCTTCTAGGGTTTTTATGGTTTTAGGTCTAACATTTAAGTCATTAATCCATCTTGAATTAATTTTTGTATAAGGTGTAAGGAAGGGATCCAGTTTCAGCTTTCTACATATGGCTAGCCAGTTTTCCCAGCACCATTTACTAAATAGGGAATCCTTTCCCCATTTCTTGTTTTTGTCAGGTTTGTCAAAGGTCAGGTGGTTGTAGATGTGTGGTATTATTTCTGAGGGCTCTGTTCTATTCCATTGGTCCCTATCTCTGTTTTGGTACCAGTACCATGCTGTTTTGGTTACTATAGCCTTGTAGTATAGTTTGAAGTCAGGTAGTGTGATGCCTCCAGCTTTGTTCTTTTGGCTTAGGATTGACTTGGCAATGCAGGCTCTTTTTTGGTTCCATATGAACTTTAAAGTAGTTTTTTCCAATTCTGTGAAGAAAGTCATTGGTAGCTTGATGGGGATGGCATTGAATCTATCAATTACCTTGGGCAGTATGGCCATTTTCACAGTATTGATTCTTCCTATCCATGAGCATGGAATGTTCTTCCATTTGTTTGTGTCCTCTTTTATTTCATTGAGCAGTGGTTTGTAGTTCTCCTTGAAGAGTCCTTCACATCCCTTGTAAGTTGGATTCCTAGGTATTTTATTCTCTTTGAAGCAATTGTGAATGGGAGTTCACTCATGATTTGGCTCTCTGTTTGTCTGTTATTGGTGTATAAGAATGCTTGTGATTTTTGTACATTGATTTTGTATCCTGAGACTTTGCTGAAGTTGCTTATCAGCTTAAGGAGATTTTGGGCTGAGACAATGGGGTTTTCTAAATATACAATCATGTCGTCTGCAAACAGGGACAATTTGACTTCCTCTTTTCCTAATTGAATACACTTTCTTTCTTTCTCCTGCCTGATTGCCCTGGCCAGAACTTCCAACACTATGTTGAACAGGAGTGGTGAGAGAGGGCATCCCTGTCTTGTGCCAGTTTTCAAAGGCAATGAGTCCAGTTTTTGCCCATTGAGTATGATATTGGCTGTGGTTTTGTCATAAATAGCTCTTATTATTTTGAGATATGTCCCATCAATACCTAATTTATTGAGAGTTTTTAGCATGAAGGGCTGTTGAATTTTGTCAAAGGCCTTTTCTGCATCTATTGAGATAATCATGTGATTTTTTGTCATTGGTTCTGTTTATATACTGGATTACGTTTATTGATTTGTGTATGTTGAACCAGCCTTGCTACAAAGAACTCAAACAAATTTATAAGAAAAAAAAACCCCATCAAAAAGTAGGCAAAGGATATGAACAGACACTTCTCAAAAGAAGACATTTATGCAGCCAACAGACACATGAAAAAATGCTCATCATCACTGGCCATCAGAGAAATGCAAATCAAAACCACAGTTAGATACCATCTCACACCAGTTAGAATGGCAATCATTAAAAAGTCAGGAAACAGGTGCTGGACAGGATGTGGAGAAATAGGAACACTTTTACACTGTTGGTGAGACTGTAAACTAGTTCAACCATTGTGGAAGACAGTGTGGCAATTCCTCAAGGATCTAGAACTAGAAATACCATTTGACCCAGCCATCCCATTACTGGGTATATACCTAAAGGATTATAAATCATGCTGCTATAAAGACACATGCACACGTATGTTTATTGCGGCATGATTCACAATAGGAAAGACTTGGAACCAACCCAAATGTCCATCAATGATAGACTGGATTAAGAAAATGTGGCACATATACACCATGGAATACTATGCAACCATAAAAAAGGATGAGTTCATGTCCTTTGTAGGGACATGGATGAAGCTGGAAACCATCATTCTCCGCAAACTGTCGCAAGGAGAAAGAAACAAACACCGCATGTTCTCACTCATAGGTGGGAATTGAACACCGAGAACACCTGGACACAGGAAGGGGAACATCACACACTGGGGCCTGTCATGAGGTGGAGGGAGCGGGGAGGGATAGCATTAGGAGATATACCTAATGTAAATGACCAGCTAATGGGTGCAGCACACCAACATGGCACATGTATACATATGTAAGAAACCTACACGTTGTGCACATGTACCCTAGAACTTAAAGTATAATAAAAAATATATATATTTAAAAAAAGAGAGAGTGCTTTCTGGCTGAAGTAGATCCTTTAGCATAACCTTTAGCAAAGTTTTCCTGATGAAAAACTTTCAGAATTTTTGTTCGAAAGATATTTTCTTTTCTTGTAGAATTGTTGATTCTTAGTTGACCTTCATATATTAATTATAACATTTCATAATCTATTAATTTTCATTTTTGCCATTAAGAAGGAAGCTGACCATTTGACTTTCAGTTTTATGCATCTAATCTATATATTTTTTCCTTTGGCTGTTTTGCCTGTTTTTAAGACCATCTCTTTGTTATGAATTTTAATTAATTTTATTTTTCAAGATATTCTAGGTGTTAATTTTTATTTATTCCAGTGGGATTTGTTAGTCGTCTTGTTTCTATGTATTGGATTTTTCATTAATCTTGAGCATTCTGAGTCATAATCTTTTCAAACAATTTCCTTGGTCCCATTTTCTATGTCTTGTGCTCAAATTAAACATATATTAGATTTTCTTATTGTGTACTCCATACTTCTTGATCGTTTTCTCACATTTTCTCTTTTCAAGCCTTCTGAAGACTTTCTTCTGGCTTATTATCTATTTAAATCATTTCCTTTTGTCCTGAGTTTAACATGAAGACCATATGACTGCACCTTGGCAACCACCAACTACGAGAAATGCAATTGACCAAAGGACTCTGTTGTTAGCAGCATCTGACATGGCTTCCAATGATCTCAGCTTCTCCTCCCTGATATTCATTTTACTGACAAAGCCACTCACCCAGAAGATGGGATCTTTCCTTGTTTGGAGTCACAATACCAATACACAAAACCAAAAGTGAGTGTTAAGCAGTGCAGACCATGGAATTGAGAAGTAGTAACATGGCTCACAACTCAACTTCTCCACTAGTGAAGGGTGAGGGTGTTAAAATATAGGATTTATTTAATGAGGAGGTTGGACATTAAAAGCAAGGGGAGGGAATATTCTTATCTTTTCCGGAAATAGGTAGTCAACTTCCCAGAACCAGAGTGCTGCTTCATTTTTGTCCTCCTATGCCTTCTTCCGGTTGTTTCATGGGGATTGGCAATGGTCACGGTGCTGCTGGGACTGTCATTTAGCATGGAAATGAGATTATAATGAGGCCTGAGGTCCTTTTGAAGTCCTTTGGTTGGCTATCTTGGCTTAAACCTGTCTCAGCTGGTCTGGTTACAAAGGAAACTTTTTTTTAATCACAGGTGTTCTGTTTCTTAAAGATAAGCAGAGTTAAGGCAGGGTAGAAATTCAGCTATGTCATGTAGGCATTACACTGGATAACAAATCTCCCCTTTTCTGTATATTCACTCCTCATTCTTGAATGGTGCTGAGGAGTAAAAGTCTGTCTTCTACAACTTTCTGAATCTGAAGTTGGGTGTTAATATTGTTATGGGAAAGGGGTCCCAGTCCAGACCCCAAGAGAGCGTTCTTGGATCTCATGCAAGAAAGAATTCAGGGTGAGTCCACAGTGCAAGGCAAAAGCAAGTTTATTAAGAGAGGTAAAGTGGTGAAAATGTGTCCAGAATTGGTGGGTTCTTGGTCTCACTGGCTTCAAGAATGAAGCCGCGGACACTTGCGGTGAGTGTTACAGTTCTTAAAGGCGGCGTGTCCAGAGTTTGTTCCTTCTGATGTTCGGATGTGTTCGGAGTTTCTTCCTTCTGGTGGGTTCGTGGTCTTGCTGGCTCAGGAGTGAAGCCGCAGGCCTTCACGGTGAATGTCACAGTTCTTAAGGCCACACGTCTGGAGTTGTTCATTCCTCCCGGTGGGTTCGTGGTCTCGTTGGCTTCAGGAGTGAAGCTGCAGACCTTCGCAGGGAGTGTTACAGCTCATAAAGGCAGTGTGGACCCAAAGAGTGAGCAGTAGCAAGATTAGTTGCAAAGAGCGAAAGAACAAAGCTTCCACAGTGTGGAAGGGGACCCGAGCAGGTTGCCACTGCTGGCTTGGGCAGCCTGATTTTATTCTCTTATCTGGCCCCATCCACATCCTGCTGATTAGTCCATTTTACAGAGAGCCAATTGGTCTGTTTTACAGAGAGCTGATTGGTCCGTTTTGGCAGGGTGCTGATTGGTGCGTTTACAATCCCTGAGCTAGACACAAAAGTTCTCCATGTCCCCACTAGATTAGCTAGATACAGAGTGTCGATTGGTATATTTACAAACCCTGAGCTAGACACAGAGTGCTGATTGGTACGTTTACAAACCTTGAGCTAGACATAAAGATTCTCCAAGTCACCACCAGATTAGCTAGATACAGAGTGCTGATTGGTGCATCCACAAACCCTGAGCTAGACACAGGGTGCTGATTGGTGTGTTTACAAGCCTTGAGCTAGATACAGGGTGCTGAGTGGTGTATTTACAATCCCTTAGCTAGACATAAAGGTTCTCTAAGTCCCCACTAAACTCAGGAGCCCAGCTGGCTTCACCCAGTGGATCTCCCACTGGGGCGGCAGGTGGAGCTGCCAGGAGTACCCTGCACCTGCGCTCCGGGCGCCATCCAGCAGGGGGCGGCGCTCGTCAGGGAGGCTAGGGCAGTGCAGGAGCCCACAGCGTGTGGGGGGAGGGGTGCGGGGGGCTCCGGCATGGCAGGCTGCAGGTCCGGAGCGCTGCCCCACGGGGAGGCAGCTAAGGCCCAGGGAGAAATCGAGCGCAGCAGCTGCCCGCCCAGGTGCTAAGCCCCTTACTGCCCTGGGCTTGCAGCCGGCGGCTCCGAGTGTGGGGCCCTCCCAGCTCACGCCCACGGAACTCGCGCTATCCCGCAAGCGCCGCGCGCAGCCCCGGTTCCCGCCGGCGCCTCTCCCTCCACACCTCCCCACAAGCTGAGGGAGCTGGCTCCGGCCTTGGCCAGCCCAAAAAGGGGCTCCCACAGTGCAGCGGCGGGCTGAAGGGCTCCTCAAGCTCTGCCAGAGTGGGCGCCAAGGCCGAGGAGGCGCTGAGAGCAAGCGAGGGCTGCCAGGACTGCCAGCATGCTGTCACCTCTCAAAAGGACAGATACTCCATAGACAGACTAGGACGTTTCTGAAAGTAAGAGGAGGAACGTGTCCACTCTAGGTACAATGCTTGTATATATGGGAGATGTGCTCTGCTACAAGGGTTTGTGATGAAGGATTAATTTTCTTAATTACTATATTTTGCAAGAATCGGTATTATTATCTTTAACACAAAATTAGGAATGCCTTTGTTTGCCAGATATGGGGATATATGGACACTCCCAAATCTGGGTCTGTTTAGTAAACATTATTAGTTTGTTCCCTTAACATAAACATCTAGAGGCCAGGAATGCCTAAATTTCTGAGAATGCAGCCTTTCAAGGACCAGCCTCATTTTCCTAGCCCCCAGTCAAAATGGAGTCACTCTGGTTCGAACACCTTTGACAATATGGGGCCCGTTAGAGGAGTGAATTTTTTCCGTAGCTAGTCTTAGGTAGATCTGGTTCTCTCCTGGGTATAAGCCTACCTTTTTATATCCGTGTATGGCCTCGATTTGCTTATACATAAAAGAGACCAGAGAGTTTAGGAGACAGAGCCTGAAGATCAAGATAAGTAGGATGGTAGCTAAAGGGCTCAGGAAGGGTAGAAACCGGGTGAAATCAGGGCTGGCCTGTTTTATCATTTTCATATTCCTTGAGGGTCTGTGCCCTTTTGGTTAAATTGGTGCAACCACTTGGTCTGGTTGTAGATGATTTTAATGTCTTTTCATTGTTTTTAATCTTGAATTACTTACCCAAGCACAACAGAAAGAGCTGGTGACCACACGTACCTCACCTTTTTTTGCCAAGAGATAATCAAAAGTCAGACGATTATCAAGCACAGTGTTAGTTAGTGAGTCTAGGGAGACTTTGAGGAGGGTAAGGGCATCACTAGTCTTATAGGCTAGAATTTCTATACCTGTTGTGAGGTTGCAGAGGGTAAATTCATGGTAGGCAAACCTTCCCTAGGGGCTATGAGACCACCTGCTATCCCAGTACCAGCCAGAATAAGCCTAATTGCCTTTTATTCCTCAGGTGAGAGGGGGACAGGAAACCATTAAACATTTTGACTTCTCTGGGGATTCGGTGCCCTAGGGCTCATTCTCCAGGATGTCATGTATTTTAAGGTTTCCTGTCGATCATTTTGAGCAGGAATCTTAGATCTGACAGCAATTCAGCTTGGTTAGTGGGACTTTTTTCCTTAGGTTCTGAGGCTGCTTTTACTCAGGTGTGGTGAACCTAAGGCATCACTCCTGGTAACATTAAGGCAGAGTTATTTATGAGCATTACCAGATATGGGCTCGTATATTTAGGTTGTAAATGATCTTGTGGTCTCCCCCATCTGCAGATTTTAAGTAAGCATAGTATCCAGTTGGAAGGGATGGAAGGTCAGATCCGACAGTGAAGGTAATTTTCAGTTTCTATAGGCCTGAAGGGCTTTTACTACTTTTTAAAATTTGGGTAGCATCTCATTTTTTTCCATATTTCTGAGGACCTCCTGGTTATCTGACCAGACTTGGACCAGTCTTAGCTCACAAGGCCTCAGTTTTATTTTTCTTTGTGGAACTATTCTCATTTTTAACAAGGACATGGGATGATACAAAATCCATGAGCGATGAGTTTTCTGGCACAATTTGGCTAAAGTCCTTTTGAGGGTCTGTCTGGTTGGTGTGCTTTACTTTACCCGAAGACTGTGGGCTCCAGGCGGTATGTAGGCACCATTGAATTTTTAGATCCCGAGAAGTAGCCTTAGTAATTAAGGATATGAATGCTAGTCTATTACCACTTTGGATAGACCATGGCAGCCTGAATCTAGGCACAATTTCTTTTAATAGCACCTTTGCCACTTCATGTGCGATTTCAGTTTTGGTGGCAAAGGCTTTAGGCATTAATGGTGTCCTGAGGCGCTGAGCTTAACTCTGAAATCAGTTTGGCAATCTTCCCCTGGGCATCTGCCTTGGTATTGGACCAGCTGAGTGACCTATTTTTGGCCCTCCCATGCAGGGTGGGTATTAAGGTTATTAACATAGCAAGTGGGGCAAGTCTCAACCACCTCTTTGATTAGCTCCCTGAGAGCTCCCTGAAGTTGTAGCTCCATGAAGATCCCAGTCATACTTTTGCAAACCCAGTTATAAAGGACTTCCTGGCCAGAGTGTTAGAATGGGCTTTTTTTAAAAAATGGCGTGCAATGTAACTGCTTTTGGGAAAAGAAGTTTATGAGGGTTTATTAGCCATCCTGGATGGTCAGGACTTTTGATATAACTACATTTGGAGGCTTTTATTCCATTTTTTGAGAGAAAACTGGGATAAAAGGAGTAGGACCCTGGAAGGAAGGCAAAAGTGGCATTTGGAAATGACCCTTTGTCTGTTTTGACATAAGGTCAGCTTTATTTCTTTTAATTATCTCAGCCCCTCCCTTTTGGTGGCCATGGCAGTGAACTGCTTCCACCTGGGCTGGTTTTCTTACAGCCTCTAATAACCTTAAAATAACACCATTTTTTTACCTGTTTATTAACAAAGGTTAACATGCCCCTTTCTTCCAAATAGCCCTATGTGCATGTAAGATGGAATAGGTGTACCTGGAACTATTGTATTCATTGAGGACCTTCCCTTCCTCCAACTCTAATGCATGGGCTAGAGCAACAAGCTCTGCCTTTGGTGAAGAGCATCCCAGTGGAAGAGCACCAGCTTTTACACCTGTGAGAGAGACTATAGGATAACCTGCCCTCCTCTGTTCCTCTTGCATATAACTACTCCCATTCGTGAACCATTAGGCTTCCCCATTTTTAATAGGTTTACTTTTAAGGTCTGGCCCACTGGAGTATACTTCCTTTGTCACCCCTAAGTGGTTGTGAGATAAGTGACCATCTTCAGATGGAAGGAGGGTGGCCAGATTCAAGCTGTTAAACATCTTCAACATTATGTGGGAATTATCAATAAGCATTACCTGTAACTGGAGAGCCCTGTGTATCGACAGCCACTGCACCCAGATTTCTTTTATGACAGTCTGAGTCTGATGGGAAGCCCAAATGGTTAGCGGGTGCACAAAGGTTAACTTTCTGTTTCTTTTAAAAAGAGTTTCACAGCTGCAACAGATCAAAGGCAAGGTGGCTAGCCTTTAGCAACTGAGTCCAGCTGCTTGGAAAAGTAGACCACTACCTGGCTCAGTGGGCCCAACCCTTGAGTTAGTACTCCTAGGGCAATTCCTCGTCTCTCATGAACATAAAGATAGAAAAGTTTGCTTATGTTGGGTAGGATACTGCTGGGGCCTCATGAGCTGGGTTTTAGGGTTTTGGAATGCTTGGTCACATGCTGCCATCCATTCAAAAGTGTCAGATCCCCCAGGTCCCTTTTTAAGGTTTCTCCAAATATCGTGCAGGAGGTTTTTTAACCCCTGAGTTAACACAGTTCATGTTAGCTCCTGTTTCCTGCCTGTCTGGGGATCCTGATATTTGAAAGCAAAGAGGGACTGAGAGTCTGTATCCAGTGGAAGGCAGAAAAAGGCATCTAAAAGGCATCTTTTAGACCCAGGACTGAGTACTACATCCAACTCAGGGACAGAGTAACATGGTAGAATATAAGAATTAGTTACCACTGGGTGCATGTTTTCTGTTACCTCATTAATTGCCTTAAAATCTTGTACAAATTGATATTTTCCATTTAGTTTCTTAACAGAGATGATAGGGATATTGCATGGGGCTTGGCAGGCCCTCAAGAATCCCTGTTTTCTCAACTCATTAATTACTAGGACTATCCCTTTTAGTGCCTCTTGGTTGAGCTAGTTTATATTTTAGAGGCTCAATAAAGGTGCTGTCTTTTGTCTTCCTTCACACTCCTATAATCCTGCAATTTTGGTGGGTAAGTCTGCCCCAGGGGGTGTTCAAAACCTTGTAGGTGGTTCCTATGTCAACCAAGAAATCAACAGTCTTGCACCCTACATCCAGTAAAAGTTGTAGCTCCTTGGGGGATACCTGGAGGGCCAACTGAGGAGTCCCCAGGCCCTGTCAATCTTTTTTCCTACTTGGACCATCTTTCTGTGTGAAGCACCTTGGTGGCACAAGCCCTCTGTCCCTTCCCTTCAGATGTGGAGGGGACAGGCCTTTTCCCAGTGACCCTCTCTGAAGAAGCGGCACATTGAAGAAGGCACATTGAAGAAGACACATTGGTGTGGTCCTAGTCTCCTAGGTCTTCAGGATCCTTTCTCCTGGTTAGGGGACTGAGGGACACTCACTGGAGCTGAGGTTCTCTATTGATAGGTATCTTGTGAGTTATCCAGCTGGCACTGGAGAACAATAGCCCATTGGTAGGCTTGCCATGTGGCCTCTCTGTCTTTTTTATGTTCCTCCTCCCTATCCCAGTTGTTGAATACCTTATTGGCCAGGTCTACTAGTCTTGAGATGAGAGTGTCTAGCTCTAAATTTACTTTTAAGAGTTTATGTCTAATGTCTGATGTGCTCTGAGACATAAAATAGGATTGTTTGTCTTGTACTTGTGGGCTCAGTCCCACTTCCTCCCAAGTCTGTTAGAGAACAGTTTTTTGTTGTTGTTTGTTTTTTGTTTTGTTTTGTTTTCCTGCTCCAGTGAGGAGAATGTACCAAAGGGACTGAACATCTTCCCAGTTAGGATGATGAATCTTATAATACTTCAAATGAGGTTTTGAAACCCCTAAGGATCTTTCCTTAGTCCTTTAGAATGAGACTTTCAGTTATAAAGATCTAAAGTTGTGAAGAGAACATACATATAGAGTACCCACCTCTTTTTTTCCATTGGAGACATGCCAGGACATCATAGAGGAAGACTGGCAAGATGCCCCACTCTGGGTTACTGTCTGGGTTGACTCCCTGAGAGGAGTCCAAGGGCGATTGGTAGGCAGGGAAAGTGTTGCCTGCAGAGGCCACTGGGAATAAGGGAACTGTATGTCAAAGATTCTTAACAGAGTTAAAAATAAAAATGTCTTGTAATTTCATTGACAGTAAAATAATACCTTAAGAAAATATTATTTTAACATAGGGGGCCAATCTTAAACTATTATAAATTAATTATTTTTTTCAGAGGGGTTCTCACTCTTGTCACCCAGGCTGGAATTCAGTGGTGCAATCTCAGCTCACTGCAACCTCCACCTCCTGGGCTCAAGCAATTCTCCCTCCCTAGCCCCTTGAATAGCTGGGATTACAGGCATGTGCCACTATGCCTGGCTAATTTTTGTTTCTTGTAGAGATGGGGTTTCAGCTTGCTTCCCAGGTTGATCTCAAACTTCTGGGCTCAAGCAATCTACCCTTGGCTTCCCAAAGTGCTGAGATTACAGGTGTGATATACAGTGGCCAGCCAGCAATTCCTTTTTAATTATAGCCAACTTAATTCCATGTACAATTTATCTTTTAAATGTTCTTTCACAAACTTTATCATGACATACACAGGCCATCTACACGTGTGGACCTTTTGATTTGTCCTATACTATCTCTTTTAGAATAACCAATCATTGTCCAGGCGTGGTGCACACCTGTAATCCCAGCATTTTGGGAGGCCGAGGTGGGTGGATCATGAGGTCAGGAGATTGAGACCATCCTGGCCAACATGGTGAAACCCCATCTCTAGTAAAATATAAAAATTAGCCAGGCATGGTGGTGTGCACCTGTACTCCCAGCTACTCAGAAGGCTGAGGCAGGGGAATTGCTTGAACCCAGGAGCTGGAGTGAGCCAAGATGGTGCCACTGCACTCCAGCCTGGTGACAGAGTGAGACTCCATCTCAAAATAAATAAATAAATAAATAAATAAATAAATAAATAAATAAATAAAAAGAAAAAAGAAAAAGAAAAAAAAACAATCATTTTGTTTTGGACAAATATTTACCATATAAGATCCGTTTGCATACAAAATTATTTTTATAACATTTCTTATGCAAAAATACATCTTTATGTCTATAACACTTTTACGTCTTTCCTACTTAGTTTTTAAAATATTGTTTTATAAATGAGTTTTAATCTCCAAATTACATAAAATTATTATTTTTTCTCAATAAGACACAACTTACAGAACTATAGATTCATTAGAATTCTTATTCTCAATAACCTTAAATTTTAGTGAAAGCCTAGGAAAAAAGAAATCATGAACTGTTTTTCAGATGTCGGCATTTTATAGATGAAACCACTTCGTAATTTTTAGAAACATGTTTTTTCATGTTATAACCCCTTTTTAATTGGAAATAACCCAGACATTTAATAAGCATTTATTATTCAATTTAAAATAATTTTAAGATTTTGAATTACACAAAGTTTTTCTACAAGCATGTATCCTATTTATGTGTATTAAATTCTTTCAATTTTTAATAGTTTATCTAGAGTACTTCTGAAAACTTGGATATTAGACAAAGCTAGTCATTATTTCCAGTCATTATTTTTTATTGGCCATTTTTTTAGCCTGTGAATATCAGGTATTCACCTAAGTAAGAACCTTAAACACATGGGTTAAATACATGGGTATTTTTACCACTGATTCACAAGTTTTAGCAGTTTTTGTGGAATGAGTTAATATTAATTTTTTTTTTTGTCAAAAAACACAAAGCTTATTTTTGGCTATGTTCATAGCCTTATGTCATTTATGCCAAACCTTGACATCTTAAAATATCAAGCAGATATAAATATAAAATAATTATTAAACCAAGATAAAAATGTATGCCAACAATTTTGAAGGCTTTTTAAAATTTTTGTTTTATCAATAATTTAAAAACCATTTTTATTTATCAAAGCTTACTGTATTAGTCCATTCTCATGCTAGTATAAAGAACTGCCTGACACTGGGTAATTTATAAAGAAAAGAGGTTTAATTGATTCACAGTTCTGCAAGGCTTGTGAGGCCTCAGGAAACTTACAATTATGGTGGAAAGGGAAGCAAACACATCCTTCTTCACATGGTGGCAGGAAGAAGTATGAGAGCTGAATGAAGGGGGAAACCTCTTATAAAACCATTAGATCTTGTGAGAGCTTACTCGCTATCATGAGAATAGTATGGGGGAACTGCCCCATCATTCAATTACCTCCCACTGGGTCCCTCTCACAGCACATGGGGATTGTGAGAACTACAATTCAAGATGATATTTGGGTAGGGACACAGCCAAAACATATCATTCCACCCCTGGCCCCTCCCAAATCTCATGTAATCACATTTCAAAACACAATCATACCCTTCCAACAGTTCCCCAAATTCTTAACTCATTCCAGCACTAACTCAAAAGTCTAAGTGCAGTCTCATCTGAGACAAGGCAAGTCCCTTCTGCCCATGAACCCGTAAAATCAAAAGCAAGTTAGTTACTCCCTAGACACAATGGGGGTACAAGCATTGGGTAAATAAACTCATTCCAAATGGGAGTAATTGGCCAAAAAAAAGGGGCTACAGGCCCCATGCAAGTCTGAAATCCAATAGGGCAATCATTAAACCTTGAAGTCCCAAAATAGATCTCCTTTGGCTCCATGTCTCATGTGCAGGGCATGCTGTTGCAAGAGGTGGCCTCCCATGGCCTTGGGCAGCTCCACCCCTGTGGCTTTGCTGGTTATAGTCTCCATCCAGGCTGCTTTCATGGGCTGGTATTGAGTGTCTGTGGCTTTTTCAGTGTAAGCTGTTGATGGATCTATTATTCTGGGGTCTGGAGGACAGTGGCTGTCCTCTCACAGCTCCATCAGGCAGTGCCCCAGTGGCAACCCTGTGGGAGCTCTGACCCCACATTCCCCTTCTGCACTGCTCTAGCAGAGGTTCTCCATGAGGGCTCTGCCCCTGCAGCAAACTTCTTCCTGGACATCCGTGTGTTTCCCTATATCCTCTGAAATCTAGACAAAGGTTCCCAAACCTCAGTTCTTCAATCCATGCACCCACAGGCCCAACACCATGTGTAAGCTACCCAGGCTTGGGGCTTGCACCCTCTGAAGCAACATTCTGAGCTTTACATTGGCTCCTGTTAGCCATGGCTAGAGCTGAAGCAGCTGGGATGCAGGGCACCACATCCCAAGGCTGCACAGAGCAGGGGGAAAGACTGCCTGCAAGACGGTTTTTCCCTCCTAGGCCTCCAGACCTGTAATGAGATGGGCTGCTGTGAAGGTCTCTGACATGCCCTGGAGACATTTTCCCAAATGTCTTGTTACTTATGCAAATGTATGCAGCCAGCTTGCATTTCTCCCCAGAAAATAGGGTTTTGCGTTCTGTCACATCATCAGGCTGCACATTTTCTAAACTTTTGTGCTTTGCTTCTTCTTGAATGCTTTGCCACTTAGACATTTCTTCTGCCAGATACCTTAAATCATCTCTCTCAAGTTCAAAGTTCCACAGATCTCTAGGGCAGGGCCAAAAAGCCATCAGTCTCTTTGCATAGCAAGAGTAACTTTTGCTCCAATCCCCAAAATGTTCCTAATTTCCATCTGAGACCACCTCAGCCTGGACTTCATTGTCCATATCACTATCAGCATTTTGGTCCAACCCATTCAACAAGCCTGTAGGAAGTTCCAAACTTTCCCATATTTTCCTGTCTTCTTCTGAATCCTCCAAACTGTTCCAATCTCTGCCTGTTAGCCAGTTCCAAAGTCATTTCCACATCTTCAGGTATGCTTATAGCAGCACCCCACTCTACTGGTACCAATTTACTGTATTAGTCCATTCTCATGCTGCTATAAAGAACTGCCTGAGACTGGGTAATTTATAAAGGAAAGAGATGTAATTGACTCACAGTCCACAGGGCTGGGGAGGCCTCAGGAAACTTACAATCATAGCGGAAGGGGAAGCAAACACGTCTTTCTTCACATGGTGACAGGAAGGAGAAGTATAAGAGCTGAGTGAAGGAGGAAGCCCCTTATAAAATCATCAGATCTTATGATAACTTATTATCATGAGAATATCATGAAGGAAACCACCCCAATGATTAAATTACCTCTCACCTAGTCCCTCCAAGGACACGTGGGGATTATGGGAGCTACAATTCAAGATGAGATTTGGGTGGGGACACAGCCAAATCTTATCAATTACTAAGTTCACATGAATTTGAAGAGTATTTGAATTTAATTTATGATTATAAGCCATTTGGTAGCATGCTAGACATAACATATAAACTTATATATATATATAACCATATATATATAAAAACCATATATATAACCATATATAACCATATATTATATATAACCATATATATAACCATATATTATATATAACCATATATATAACCATATATTATATATAACCATATATAACCATATATATAACCATATATTATATATAACCATATATATATAACCATATATTATATATAACCATATGTACACACACACACACACACACACACACACACAAAGATCCAATAGCTGTTACCTTGGACTTTTGGCCATGAGATAATAACACAAACTCACCATTTTATAAAAGAGAGCTGGGTCCAAATTATTTTTCTGACAAAATTGGAACCTGTTCCAGTGGCCAAACTGTTTTTCCCAATAGATAATCCAAGGAAGGCTGTGGACCAAAAGTTGGATAAAGAGGTCTTTATGATAATTCATTTTTTTGAAAAAGGCTCTTTTACCTTTTATTCGTCAATTTCAAATGAGTTTTTAATGTTTCCATTTCAGTTAGATCATAAAGAATAAGTCTTAGGACAAGCAACTTAATAACAGCAGATTCAAAGCAGGCAGAGAAGGAAAGAGGAAGACAGAGAAGTTTAGAAGACTCTAGTTAATTCTGTAGTTGCAGGTTAATCATTTTAGCTCTAAATTTTTCTTACTATGCAGAAAACCAATACTGGCCATTGCACCCAGGGATCCCTGGTGTCTTCTTGAAGGCCAGCTGAGTGTCCTTGGCTCCCTGTCTCAGGCAGTCTCCCCTAGGTGTCTTAACCTCATAATGCAGATTTCCTCCAATCCCCCAAAAATGATCCCTTAACTTTCCAGACTGTATGTCATCCTCCTGTTAGGGGAGAAGCCAAGGCCACTTTGTCTGTGGGGCTTCAGCAAGGAGGAGAAGAAGGAGGAGGGGGAGGAAGTATTTCTGGGAAGAGGGTAAATTTAAGCTCCTCTGGTGCAAGAAAGTTGGCATGAAAGAGGTTTTCACAGACATAAGAGTAAAATCACTAAGAGGAGTAAATAGAAACAGAGAAGAATACACATTCATACACAAAAGACTTACTGGCAGGTCATTTCTTGATCTTGCAGTCTAGAGTGTCAGCCCTTAGGTTCCTCTCTCACCTTTGCAGAGACTCTTAAGGGAGTCTCTACTCAGAATAAAACACTGGTCCCTCCTTCACCCTCTCAAGGACTCCAGCAGGGACCTCTACTGAGTACAGGACCGCGACCTTGTGCCAGGCATCCCTGTGCACAACCCTGATTTGGGGTGAGTGTCCCCATCATACTTAGCTCTGAGCTTTCTTTCCAGTACAGCTATATAACCCTTTGCGTGCCTGCTTATGACCTCACAACAATGATATATTACCTTTTCCAAAGCTGATCCCTGGCACTCAGAGTCAGGACTAATGCATGTCCTTCGCTGGCAGATGCGGTTGTAAACCCTTACATGCCAGTTACTGGGTCTATGAGCATGTAAAAAAGCTTCCCAAATAAGGAAGTGGACTATCTAGTTCAGATGCTGGGTCACCAGTTTGATTACAGAGAAAGCTAATCCTTCAACAGATGGGGTCCTTCCTTGTTTGGTTTCATTAAGCTAATACATAAAACCAAAAGTGAGTGTCAAGCAGTGCAGAACACAGAACTGATAAGAAGGAGCAAGGCTCACAAATCAACTTTTCCACTAGTGAGGGATAAGGGGAGCAAAAATGAAGAGGTTGAACATTAAAATCAAAAGGAGGAATGTTTATGTCTTTTCTGGAAATGGGAAATGAACTTCCCTGAACTTGAGCGCTGCCTTCCTTTTTGTCCTTTTATGGTGCCTTCCAGCTGTTATCATGAGGACTGTGAACTATCATGGTGCTGGTGAGAGGGTCATTTAGCATGAAAATGACATTATAATAAAGCTTGAGGTCTTTTTGAAGTTGTTCAGTCCAGTTGACCATCTTGGTTCTAACTAGTCTCAGCTGGCCCAGTTACAAAGGGAACTTTTTATCCAGGCATCCTGTTTCTTAAAGATAAGCAGAGTTAGAGAAGGGTTGAAATTCAGCTATGTCATGTAGGCATTATGTTGGGGAACAGTCACACTTTTGTAAAATCCCCGCTTGAATGTGCACTATACTCAGTTGCTTCTAATAAACAGAATAAAGCAAAAGTAATAGAACATCGTTTTATGATTAGGTTGCAAAAATTCGTGACTTTTATCTTGCTAGCATTCTCTTTCTTGCCATCTTGTTTACTTGCTCTGATGAATCAAGCTGCCATGTATTGAGATGCTCTATGGAGAGGCCTACAGTGTGTGGAAACAACATAGGTTTCAGTCCACCCACCTTTGAGAATCAACCACCCTTGAGAATTGCTGCCAACAACCAGCAATGTGACGGCAGAAGTATTTGTAGTATGTTAGAAAACAGGTCCTTGCCAGTCATGGTAAAAGACCCAGAGCTGGAGAACCTAGGGGATCACAGAACTGGTGAGATAGTAAATAGTAATGAATTTAGCAACTAAGTTTGGTTATACTTTTTATGCAGCAACGGATAGCCAATGCAGGCTCCTGATGCTACACTTCAAAATCCATCACTGCTTTTTTTTGCCATGGAAATACAATGCACTATTCCTAGCTGATGACTGATTGTTGCAGGTATACTAAGGCAGGCATGCTTCTGGGAAAAATAGGATCCCCTACAGCCAACTTTGAGGATTCCCGGTGGCTTCTTCAAATATTCCATGAACTGCATAGGATGCTTCAAGCTTTCCTCCTTCTCTCATTTACTCTGGGGCAGACTTACACTCAAGACAGGCAGTGTGCTCTGACTACTGCTTCCTCCCAATTTCCTTTCTCACAAGCATTTCCCCTAAAAATATCCTTGAACTTGTAATGCTTTCTTGATGTCTGGTTCTCAGAAGATGCAGATTAACACAACAATTTACCATTAAAACTATCTTCTTTTAAATTTTTTTCATAGTTTTTTTTTTTAAAAAAACTAGACTTTATGTTTTTGAGCAGTTTTGGGCTCACAGCAAAATTGGGTGGAAAGTTTAGAAAGCTCCCTTTTATCCCTTCTCCTCACCCCCCATACTGTCTGCATCCCATACCAAACATCCCACATCCAAGTGGTACACTTGTTACAACAGCAAACTTACATTGACACATCATTATCACCCAAAGATCATAGTTTACAACAGAGCTCACTCATGATGTACATTCTATGGGTTTGGAAAATGTATAAAGACATGTGTACACAACTATAATATTATTCAATAGTTGCACTGTACTACTTAAAAAAAATCCTTTTTGCTCTACTTATTCCTTGCTTCCTCCCACCTAACTCCTGGTAATCCCTGACCTTTTTATTGTCTTCACAGTTATGACTTTTTAAGAATGTGATGTAGTTGACATCATATAGGATTCAGCCTTTTCAGATTGGCTTCTTTCACTTAGTAAAATGCATTACATTTCTCCTTGTCTTTCCATGGCTTGATAGGTTATTTCTTTTTAAACTTTAAAGATTGACATATAGAATATGTATATACTCATGGGGTATGTAATGATGTTTTAATACACATAATATATACAGTAATTAGATCAGGGTAACTGGCATATCTATTATCACAAACATTTACTGTTTCTCATGTTGGGAACATTCCAAATCCTTCTCCTAGCCATTTGAAGCTGTATATTATTGTTAACTATAGTCATTCTACATTGGTACAGAACACTAGAACTGATTCCTTCTATCTAGCTGTAATTGTGTATCCTTTGAAAAATCTCTGTCTATCCCCCGTTTCTCCTACATTTCCCGGCCTTTAATATCCTCTGTTTCAATTTTTACTTCTTCTTTGAGATCAACTATTTTTTAGCTTCCATACATGAGTGAGAACAAGCAACTTTGAACTTTCTGTTACTGTCTTATTTCATTAACGTAATATTCACCAGTTCCACCCATGTTGCTGTGAATGACAAGATTTCATTCATTTGTGGAGAATAGTATTACGTTGTGTATACATATCACATTTTCTTTGTTCATTCACCTGGACACCTATGTTGATTCCATAGCTTGGCTATTGTGCATAGTGTAGTGATGCACATGGGCGTGCATATGAGTTCTTCAATACTGATTTCCTTTCCTTTGGATAAATGCCCAGTAGTGAGATTGCTGGATCATATAGTAGTTCTATTTGTAACTTTTGTGGAATTTTCATACTATTATCCATAGCAGCTGTACTAGTTTACATTCCCACCAGCAGTGTAGAAGAGCTCCTTATTTTTATTTATTTATTTTTTTGCATTCTCACCAGCTTTGTTAGGCAGTTTTTGCATTGCAATAAAGAAATACCTGAGGCTCAGTAATTTATAAAGAAAATAAGTTTAGTTGATTTATGGTTTTTCACACTGTACAAACATGGTAGAAACATCTGCTTTGTTTCTGGAAAGGGCCTCAGGAAGCTGACAATCATAGTGGAAGGCAAAGTGGGAGAAGTGGCAACAGGCATGTCACATGGTGAGAATGGGAGCAAGAGAGAGAGGGAGGAGGTGTCACACACTTTTAAACAACCAGATCTTGTGAGAACTCAATCACTATCCTGAGGACACCACAAAGCCATTCATGAAGGATCCACTCCCATGACCAAAACACCTCCCAGCATGTCCCATCTCCAACATTGGGGATTACATTTCAATATGAGATTTGGAGGGGACAAACATTTAAACTATATCATTCCACCCTTGGTTCCTCAAATCTCATGTCCCCCTCACATGGCAAAATAAAAAAAAGTCTTAACTCATTCCAGCATCAAGTCCAAAGTCCTAAGTCTCATCTGAGACTCATCTCCTTCCAACTTTGAGCCTATAAAATCAAAGCAAGTTATTTACTGCCAAGATGCAATGGTAGTATAGGCACTGGGTAAACATTACTATTCGAAAAGAGAGAAATTGGTTGAAAGAAAGAGGCAACAGGCCTCATAAAAGTCTGAAATCCAACAGGGCAGTCACTAAATCTTAAAGCTCTGAAATAATCTCCTTTTACTCCATGTCCCACATCGAGCACACACTGGAAGGGGTCAGTTTTTAAGACCTTGACAGTTCCATTCTTGTGGCTTTGCAAGGTGCAGCTATTCTCATGAGTTGGAGTTGAGTGACTGTGGATTCCAGGTTCAGGGTGCAAGTTGTCAGTGGAGCTACCATTCTGGCGGCTGAAGGGTAGCAGCCATCTTCCCACAGCTCCACTGGACTGTGCCCCAGTGGGGATTCTCTGTGGGGTCTCCAACCCCATATTTTCCTCTGCCATTTTCCTAGTAGAGGTTATCTGTGAGGGCCCTGCCCCTGGATCAGGCTTCTGCCTGGGCCCACAGGCTTTCTCCTACATCCTCTGAAATGCAGCTAAAAGCCTCCAACCTTCCTTCATGCTTGCATTCTATGCACCCACAGGCTTAACACCATGGTGGAAGCCACCAAGGCTTATGGCTTGTGCCCTCCAGAGTGGCAGCCAAAACCATACCTGGGGTCCTTTGAGCCATAATTGTAGCTGGAGCAGCTGTGATGCAGGGAGCAGTGTCCCTAAACTGAACAGGGAAGCAGCATCCCAGGCCTGCCCCCTGAAACAGTTCTTTCCTCCTGGGCCACTTTTCCTGTAATGGGAGGAGCTGCCTCTGTGATCTCTGTAATGCCTTGAAAGTCTTTTTCCCATTGTCTTGGATATTAGCACTTTGCTCTCTTTTAGTCATACTAATCTTTCTAGCAAGTGATTGTTCTGCAGCCTGCTTGGAATTTTTCTGTGCCACATGGCCTGGCTGCAAACTTTCCAGACTTTTACACTCTGCTTCTCTTTTAAATATAAATTTCACTTTTAAGTCATTCATTTGCTCCCATATATGATAATAGGTCATTAGAAGCAGCCAAGCTACATCTTGAACACTTTGCTGCTTAGAAATTTCTTCTGCCATATACTCTAAGTCATTACTCTTAAGTTCAAACTTCCACAGATCCCTAGGACACGAACACAATGCAGTAAGCTCTTTGCTCAGGTGTAACATGGGTAATCTTTACTCCAGTTCCCAATAGCTTCCTCATTTACATCTGAAACCTCATCAGTCTAGCCTTCACTGTCAACGTTTCTATCAGTATTTTGGTCACAACCATTTGACCGGTATCTTAGAAGTTCCAAACCTTCTCTCATCTTCCTGTCTTCTTCTGAGCTCTCTAAACTCCTCCAATCTCTGCCTATTACTGAGTTTCAAAGTCATTTGCACACTTTCAAGTATCTTTATAGCAATGCCCAATTCCTTGGTACCAATTTTATTTATTAAGCCATTTTTGTATTGCTATAAAGAAATACCTGAGACTGGGTAATTTGTAAATAAAAAGGCTTAATTGGCTCACAGTTCTGCAGGCTATAGAAGCATGGCAGCAACATTTGCTTGGCTTCTATTGAGGGCCTCAGGAAGGTAACAATCATGGAGGAAAGTGAAGTGGGAGCAGGCAAGCAGGCATGTCACATGGCAAGAGTGGGAGCGAAAGAGAGAGGGAGGAAGGGCCACACTTAAACAACCAGTTCTTGTGAGAACTCACTCACTATCCTGAGGACAGCACCAATTTATTCATGAGAGATCCATCCCCATGACCGAAACAGCTCCCATCATGCCCCACCTTAAACATTGGGGATTACTGCTCAGCATGAGATTTAGAGGACAAATATCCAACCTATATCAACAGCATTTGTTATTTTTTGTCTTTTGATAATATCCATCCTAATTGGCTGATATGATACCTCATTGTTGTTTGCATTTCCCTAATGATTAGTGATATCAAGCATTTTTGAGAAATATCTGTTAAGGTTATTTGCCCAAGGTTTTTTGTTTTTTGTTTTTTGTGTGTGTTTTTTTTTTTTCTGTTGAGATGTTTGAAATCCTTGTATATTCTGGATATTAATCTGCAGTTTCATTAATAGATTGCAAATATTTTCTCCCATTGTGTACATTGTACTTGCACACTGTTGCTTGTTTGCTGTGCAGAAGCTTTTTAGTTTGATATTATCCCATTTGTTTATTTATGCTTTTGTTGCTTGTAATTTTGAGGTCTTATTCATAAAACTTTTCCCAGGACAATGTGTTGAACCATTTCCTCTGAGTGTGTGTGTGTGTGTGTGTGTGTGTTTGTGTTTATACTAGTTTTAAAGTTTTGGTTCTTACATTTAGGTCTTTTATCCATGTTGACTTGATTTGTGTATAGGGTAAGAGATGAGGTCTATTTTTATTATTCCATATATGAATATCAGGTTTTTCAGAACCATTTATTGAAGAGACTGTCATTTCCCCAAAGTGTATTCTTTCTGTCTTTGTCAAAAATCAGTTGGTTGTTGATATGTAGATTAATATCTGGGTTTTCTATGTTGTTTAGTTGGTCTATGTATCCATTTTTATTGTCAGCACCATGCTGTTTTGGATATAACAGCTTTGTAGTCAGGTAGTGTGGTACCTCCAGCTTTGTTGTTTTGCTCAAAATTGCTTTAGCTCTTTGGGGTTTTTGTGGTTCCATAAAATTTTTAACTTTTTAAAAATTTCTATGAATAATGTCATTGGTATTCTGATACGAATTGCATTTAAACTGTAGGTTGCTTTGGGTAGTATGGTCATTTTGACAATATTCTTTCAATCCGTGAGCTAGGATATCTCCATTTTTGTATCTTCTTCAATTTCTTTCATTAGTGTTTTGCAGTTTTTCTTGTAGAGGTCTTTGACCTCCTTGGTTACATATGTTTCTAGTTTTTTTTGTAGCTATTTTAAATGAGATTGCCTTTTTAATTTATTTTTTGGTTATGTCTTTATTAGTATATAGGAACACTACTGATTTTTGTATGTTGATGTTGAATCCTGCAACTTTACTGAATTCATTTATCAGTTCTAAGCATTTTTTGGTAGAGTCTTCAGGTTTTTCTGTATACAAGATTATGTCATCTACAAAGACAGACAATTAGACTTCCTACTTTCCAAAATAGATGCTGCCCTGTATTTCTTTCTCTTGGCTAATTGTTCTGGCTAGGACTTCTAGTATTAGGTTGAATGAGAGTGCTGAGACTGGACATCCTTGTCTTGTTCTAGATCTTATAGAAAAAACTTCAGCTTTTCCCTCTTCAGTATGATATTGGCTATGGTTTTGTCATATATGGCCCCTATATTATGTTGAGGTACTTTTTTCTACACCTAATTTATTAAGAGTATTTTTTATTGTGATGAAATGTTTAATTTTATCACATACTTTACTTGCCTTTACTGAGATGATCATATGGCTTTTGTCCTTTATTGCATTGATGTAATGTATCACATTTATTGATTCATGCATGTTGAATCATTCTTGACTTTCTGGGATAA
Source organism: Pan troglodytes (assembly GCF_028858775.2). Taxonomy (NCBI): domain Eukaryota; kingdom Metazoa; phylum Chordata; class Mammalia; order Primates; family Hominidae; genus Pan; species Pan troglodytes. Next base: position 43,071,548 of record NC_072415.2, on the reverse strand, counting down.
ATCCCACCTGATCATGGTGTGTTATCATTTTGATATATTGTTGGAATTAGTTTCCTGGCATTTTGTTGAAGATGTTCCTATCTATGTTCATCAGATATATTGGCTTATAGTGTTTTTTTCTTGTTGTGTCCCTGTCTAGTTTTGGTATCAAGGTTACAGCGGTCTTGTGGAATGAGTTAGGGAGAGTTCCTTTCATTTCAATTTTTTTGGAATAGTTTTAGAAGAATTGAAGTTACTTCTTTTTTTTTTTTAGACAGAGTCTCGCTCAGTCGCCCAGGCTGGAGTGCAGTGTGCAATCTCGGCTCATTGCAAGCTCCACCTCCCAGGTTCACGCCATTCTCCTGCCTCAGCCTCCCGAGTAGCTGGGACTACAGGTGCCCGCCACCACGTCTGGCTAATTTTTTTGTATTTTTAGTAGAGACGGGGTTTCACCGTGTTAGCCAGGATGGTCTCCATCTCCTGACCTCATGGTCCGCCTGTTTAGGCCTCCCAAAGTGCTGGGATTACAGGCATGAGCCACCGTGCCTGGCCAGTTGTTTCTTCTTTAAAGGTTCAATAGAATGCAGTGGTAAAGCCATCTGGTACTGGATTTTTTTGGGGGAAGACTTTTTGTAACTGAGTCAATCTTATTACTTGTTATTGCTCTGTTTAGGCTTTCTATTTCTTCTTGGTTCAATCTTAATAGGTTGTATGTGTGTAGGAATTTATCGATTTCCTCTAGGTTATTTATTTTATTGACATATAAATTGTTTATAGTAATCTCTAATTATACTTTTATTCTTTGTGGTACCCATTGTGATAACTCGTTTTTCATTTGTGATTTTGTTTTTGGGTCTTCCCTTTTTTTCTTTGTTAATCTACCTAATGATTTGTCCATTTGTTTATCTTTTAAAAAGCTAATTTTTTGTTCTGTGAATTTCTTGTATTTTTTAATCTCAATTTTATTACTTTTGCTTTTGATCTTTAGTTCTTTCCTTCTACTTATTGTAATTTTGGTTTGTTCTTGCTTTTCTAGGTCCTTGCAGTGCATCAGCAGGTTATTTTAAATCGCTCTAGTTTTTGCTATAGTCATTTACTGCTATAAACTTGCTTCTTAATACTTCTTTTTATGTGTCCCATAGAATTGGCATATTGTGTTTCTATTTTCATTTATTTCAACTAATTCTTTAATTGTATTTTTAATTTTTTTCTTCATTCACTGGTCTTTCAGGAATATATCATTTAATTTTAATGTATTTGTATATATTTATTTATTTGTTTATTATTTGAGATGGAGTCTTGCTCTGTCACCTAGGCTGCAGTGCAGTGACACAATCTTGATTCACTACAACCTCTGCCTCCTGGGTTCAAGCAATTCTCTGGTTTCAGCCTCCCGAGTAGGTGGGATTACAGGTGTACGACACCACTCTCGGCTAATTTTGTATTTTTAGTAGAGACAGAGTTTCACCATGAGCCAGGCTTGTCTCAAACTCCTGACCTCTGGTGATCCACCTGCCTTGCCTTTCAAAGTGCTAGGATTACAGGTGTGAGCCACCACGCCCGGCCCAAAATATGATTCTTAATTAGACTGATACCTTGTAGGTTTTCAAGTGAACCACTAAAGTTCACTTTCCCCTATTTGAGTATGTGGGATTTTTTATGTGTCTTATCTCAATCTTGATAAGTATGCAGGTCTGTTTCATCTAATATTTTGCTTTTTATATCTTTATTCATAAATAATTATGGACTCATAGGAGTTTAGACATAGAGTCCTGTGTACCCTTCCTCCAGCTTCTTCCAATGGGAGTATCTTGTATTGTATATACTGTACTTGTTGTCAGTATTAAAACCAGGAAATTGAGATAAGCCTAATCATTTCATGATTTTTTTACATATTTTCATGTATGTATGTGTGTGTGTGTTTATTATTATATGCCATTTTATCTTGTATAGATTCAGTAACTACCACTACGATCAGAATACAGACTAGTTTCATTCCTTGTGCTACCCTTTTTATTCATATCCACTGTCCTTTCTCTGTCTCCTGACAACCACTATTATTTTCTCTATCTCTAGTCTTGCCATTTTAAGAGTGCTATATAAATGAAACCCTATAACATTTAACTTTTGATTTGGGCTTTTTTTTATTAAGCATAATGCATTTGAGAACAATCTGGGTTGTTGAAGGTATTAAGAGTTCATTCCTTTTTTATCACTGAATGAGATTCCATTGTATGGATATACCAGAGCTTGAAACTATCTGCCCTTTGAGGGACATTTAGTTTGTTTTCAGTTATTTGCTACTTTGAATAAAGTTGCCATGGATATCAATGTAGAAGTTTTTGTGTGAACATAAGTTTTTCATTTCTCTCGGATAAATATCAAAAAGTGTGATTTTTTGGGATGTACGTTGACTGTAAGTTTAATTTTATAAAAAACTGCCAAACTGGTCTTCCAGAATGGCTTGTACCATTTTATATGAATGCCAGCAATGTATGAGAGATCCAGTTTCTCTACAAGAGAACACTATTTTTTTAAAAAAATTTCAGCCTGGACTAGTAAGTTTGTAGTGATATCTCACTATGATTTGAATTTGCATTTCCCTGATGGCAAATTGTGATGTACATCTTTTCGTGTGCTTGTTATTGAATTCTCTTTTTCATACAGTGTCTGTTCAAATGTTTTGCCATTTTCCCATTGTAATGTTTGTTTTCTTATGGTTGTGTGTAGAGAATTCTTTAATTTTGAAAATATAAGATTTTTAATCGGATATGTTATATGTAAATATATTCTATGTTTTAGTAAAGTCTTGTCTTTTTGTCTTTGAGGGTGTTTTATAATGCAGAAGTTCTTAATTTTTCTAAAATTCTACTTATCACTTTTTTCTTTTATTCATCATGTACTTGGTGTCACACACAAGAAATCTTGCCCTAATCCTGTCACAAAGAAATTTGTTTTCTAAAAATATTATAGGTTTACAATTTATATTTAGATATATAAGCCATTTTTAGTTAGATTGTATACAAAATGTGAGATTTAGCTTGAGCTTCCCTTTTTTTGCCAATGAATATGTAATTATTCCATCACCATATGTTAAATTACTTTCATTAAATTGATTTTGTAACTTTGTCAAGAATCAGACATGCTTGTGTAGCTCTATTTCTGGGTCGTCTATGACCATTCTATTTATCTATTTGGCTATCCCTCTGCCAATATCACACTTTCTTGATTGCAGAGTTTGCATAGTAATTCTTAACAACAGGTAGAGTGATTCTTCCCTTTTAGTCTTCTAAATTTATTCTGATTTAGCTGACATAACAATGAGGAAATTTAAAATAACAGTGGAGACAAGCATAGTATAAACTGCTTTTCTGGGAAACCCTCAAAAGGCTGAGGAATTAGTGGCATCAACTTCATCAAAAAATTGGAATAAGTGAACCACTAAAATAATAACTCCCAAATTGCATGACAGTGGGCAATTGTCCATCACTCAGGCAAAAGTCCATAGTGTATTCTCTGGACTGGAGGCAATAGATAACACTGAGAGAAGAAGAACTAATTTCAAAAGAAGAAAACTTAATCAAACTTACACATTTTGAATGTTGAGGCTATCTAACTCTCATTGCCTAACTGGCTTCTAGGACTCTGACAGGTAAGTCTATACTCTGCAGACATGGAAATGTAAAGAATCTTGTTCTTGCCTATTTGTTTGTTCCTTTAATTTTCATTTCTATAGTGAGATTGTAGATTTCGGTTTCATTTGACTATGCTGCTGGAATCAGGGTTGGTGCATAAGAATCTGGGCCAATTCAATAAGCACACCATATATTTATTGGTGATTGTTCATATTCTCTGTGCCTTTTTCTATTGAACAATTTTTCTATTACATATTGACTTGTAGGAGTTTATTACATATAAATGTTTTACTCTTATGTGGGTTTCAAATAAATCTCCTAGTCTACTATTTTGTTTAAGGTGTCTTTAAAAAGTTGTAATTATCTATATTATTTGCTGATAGTTTATGAAAATAGTAATTTTATCATTTTCTCACTGTGATATTTTGCTCCATTGAACAACCATAACAGTATCTAAAGATAATATTTTATTTGGAAAGTGGTTTCTACCTGCTAGATTAGATAAAGGATTGTGTGGTTCACAGATTAGCATTGGTCCTCTTGAGAGGGTCATATAGGAACAAATAACTCTTTGACTATTACTTCTTTTTAAAAAGCCCTGTGTTTTCCTAAGCTACATTTTCCTTTATTTTACCTCTAAGCCTGTGAAAGCAATAACTGCTTGGTCTTTTCACTTCTGCCTCCTCTTCTCTTCTTTTTTCATCTTTTTTTTCCTTACATTTCCATCCCTGTATTGCCCAGCTTCTGAATTAAAAGTGTATAAATATCTTACCTAAAATCAGATTCAAAGACAGTTTATTTGAAAGCATTTATAATTGATTTTTCTCTCAATTATGTTTTCCCTTGGAAACAATACTATTGATGACTTTTTTCCTCACTATTTACTTAACATCTAAGTAGTATTTTTTTAGAAATTGTCAAGTTACATTGGGATGGATTTCCATTGATTCATCGGCGTGTTAAAGCTAATTTAAGTATAATTTATTTACTTATTCATTTATATAATTTTTTTGAGATAGGGTCTCACTCTGTCACCCAGGCTGGAGTACAGTGGATCAATCACAGCTCACTACAGCCTCAACCTCCTGGGCTCAATGAATCTTCCCATCTCCACCTACTAAGTAGATGGGACTACAGGCATGTGCCACCATGCTAGGCTAATTTTCAATTTTTTTTTTTTGTAAAGACATTGTCTCTCCATGTTGCCCAAGCTGGTCTTGAACTCCTGGACTCAAGCCATCTGCTAGCTTGGCCTCCCAAAGTGCTGGGATTACAGGCATGAGCCACCAAGCCTGGCCTAAGTATAATTTAAAATATATTTTTTCTTTTAATGTGAATAAAATAAACTGTGTTTTTATCCCTAGGAGAGAGATACATCAACTTAACAGTCTATTTGATCATTACTCTTCATCAGTGATAAATGTTAATACTAATATTGAGGAGAAGGAAGAGGAAGTGACTGAAGCAATAAGGGAAACAAAGTCATCAAAAAATGAATTACATTCTCTATCAAAAACGGTGAGTTTTTCATATTAGAAATAAAAAATACTGATTTTTGTTTTGAGTTATAAATAGTAAACTTTTTTGTCAATAATTAAATAGCAATTGGCCAATTTTTTTATATTTAGCCAATTTGCCTGTATTAGTTTTCTATTGCTGCATAACAAATTACCACAAATTTAGCAGCTTGAAACAGCACCCATTTATTATCTCAACCTTTTTGTAAGTCAGAAGTCTGGGCACAGCATGGCTCAAGTGGTTGCTCTGCCCCAGGTCTGGCAAGACTAAAATCAGGGTGTCAGTAGCCTGGCACTTCTGTCTGGAGACTCCAGGATAACACTATTTTTAGTATACAGGTATCAAAATATCACACTAGACCCCCTTATAAAATGTACAATTATTGTGTGTCAATTAAAACAAAAACTGAAGAAAAACTTCAAACAAAAACTTCTTCAGTTTCTGTTTCAATTGACACATAATAATTGTACATTTTTATAAGGGGTCTAGTGTGATATTTTGATACCTGTATACAATGTGTAATGATCAAATTAGGGTAACATTCAGCATTCTTTGTTTTGGTAACATTAAAAATCGCCCTCTTTCGAGGATTTTGAAAATCCTCGTGGAAAATACAGAATGAATTATTATTAACTAGAGTCACTCTACAGTGCTAAAGAACACTAAAACTTACTTCTCTATTAAGCTATAATTTTTTCTCTCTTATCCAACCTCTCTCTATGTCCCTACCCCCTACCCTTCCTAGTCTCTAGTTATCACTGTTCTACTCTCTGCTTCTGTGAGATCAACCTGTTTAGCTTCCATGTATGAATGAGAACATATGGTATTCATTTTTCTGTGCTAGGCTTATTTCACTTGACATAATACCCTCCTGTTCCATCCATGTTGCTGCAAATAACAGGAATTCATTCCTTTTTATTGCTGAATAGTATTCCATTGTGCATCACATTTTCTTATCTACTCATCCATTGATGGAAGCAGGTTGATTTCATATCTTAGGTTTTGTGAATTGTGCCGCAGTAAACATGAAGGTGTAGATATCTCTTTGACATACTGATTCCTTTTTCTTTGGATATATAACCAGCAGTGGGATTGTTGGATCATATGTAATTCTTTTCTTAGTGGGTTTTTTTTTTTTTTGAGGAATCTCCATACTGCTGTGATCTCCACTCCACAGTGGCTGTGTTCATTTATAGTCCCAACAACAACGTTTAAGAGTACCTTTTCTCTGCATCTTCAACAGCATTCGTTATTTTTTGTCTTTTTGATAGTACCCATTCTAACTGGGGTGTGCAGTTTTGACATGATTTAATTCTTATGGTTTGAGAACTGAAGCCTTTGTTTCCTTGGCACCTGTCAGCCTGAGATCACACTCAGTTTTCAGAGGCTGCCGCATTCCCTGGCTGTTTGTTCTCTTCATCTCTAAAATCAGCAGTGATGTGCTCCTGCTTGGAAGCATCTGACCTTTCATTATGACTCATCTTTCCTGAAGATGAAGCTTTCTTTTTCTGCCATATCTCATTCACTGTTGTATAAGAACATAATAGATAAAATAAATAATAGTATAGTAAAAGGAAATAATATATAAATTATTATGCCAATTTGCATTCCTACCTAGAGTTAAAGACATTCTTCTCTACAATAAGGCTTTTTAATTGTACCTCATTATGGTTTGTTATTAGTTATTAATGGAACTGAACATATTTTAATGACTTTTGCGGGGTGATTTGTATTTCCTTTTCTGTGAAAACCTGCTCATGATTTTCCTGCTATATACTGAGTGTCATCTCACTGATTTGTAAGAATTTATATATCATGGATACTAAATATTTTCTAGTTACAAATGTTAAAAATATATTTACCCAACCTTTTTTCATTTCTTTATGGTAACTTCTGATGAAGGACGTTTCAGTTTAATGTAGTATCAGGTATAAGTACATTCCTTTGTGCATTTTCCTTTTGTGAACTTGTTTAAGAAATTTTCTCACCCCTGAGATTATAAAAATATTTTCTGTTATTTCATTCTCAATGTTTCTGAATTCTGCTTTTAATATTTATGTGATAGTTTTAGATGAAACTATGTTTAGAATGTTCAAAATTTAGGGTTGTTTTTCTCGCTCTGCCTTCTATTTACAAATTTGGAAATAAAAAGCTATTTCTACAATTTTTGGAATGCATGTTTCACTTGCCAGATGTGATGCATAATTAATATGAAATTAATGTATGGGTGTAATGTGAAGTGAGTTTCCAGTTACTTTTTTTATAATATAGAAAACAAGTTGTTACAATACAATTTACTGATGAGTTTTCTTTATATATTTATAATCAGTGCTATCTCTTTCCCATATTAGGCTTTTATGTTTGTGTGGATCTTTTTCCATTCACTTTTTACTTTGATCTATTTGACCATCTTCACCTGAACACTCCATGGCTACGTCACGAAAATTCCATAATGGGTGTTAATTATCTATTATAGTGAATCCTCTGATCTTATATTTTCTTTTGAGTTCTAGGCTTTTCTTGATTCTTGCCCTTCCATATAGGTTTCAGGATTATCTGGTTCGTTTCTTTAAAATTTTTTGTTAGAATTATGATTGAAACTGTATCCACTTATGGAATAATTGGGGAAGAAATCAAATCTGTATGATAGGGACTTCTAAACATACCCATGATCTATCTCTGCTTATTTGAGTTGTTTTCCCAAATTGAACCTTAATCAATATTCTTGGAACTTTCCAAAAGGCAAACTATGTCTTTGCAAAATCAGACAGTGATGAGATAAATTAACCCTTCCATCTTCATCTAATGTTAAAGTTATTTTTAAAAATTGATTTGTAATGTGATCCTGATATGTTTATAAAATTGGTCTATATGGTAGAAATAGTTTAAAATTTATTATGGTTTAATTCATGTTCTAATATATGGGCAATTTGCATAAATATTTCATTTGACAAAAATGTTTTCTCTGGTTTGGGGATACAATTCTAAGTAGATTGATTTAGCCATCTGTGCTAATTGTGTTATTTAAATCTTTTATATTTCTGGTTTATTTTCTGACACTTCTATCAATTACTGTAAGAGATGAATTAAAATATCTCAGGGAGATAGATTACTTTTTTCATTTTTCCTAAATTTTGCTTTACGAATTTTGAAGCCATAAGTTTAGAATGATTAGAGTTGAGCTTTTTTATTATGCTTTTATTTGCAAGGTTTGAAGTTATGAATTATTAATAAAGTTTGTGGAATGCATATTTCACTTGACAGATGTTAAGCATACTCAATATCTTTAACTTTTTCCTGAACAGTTTAGGGATTTTGTGATCCTCTCCTGACATATATTCAATTTTCCATCATTTTATGCATATCTTATTTACTAATTTTCTTAAGATAATTTATTATTAATTTACACAATAAATGTTTGTTTATATTTATTCCCAGGTTAATATTTTGCACACAACTCTATCTGTTCGTTAGACTTTCCTAAATGAAATTCCTTTTATCTTTTTTTAAAAAAGTTTTGTTGTTGTTTGTTTTTTTTTATTTCTTGGGATGGTAGTCTCACAGTGTCACCAGGGCTGGAGTGCAGTGATGCGATCTTGGCTCACTGCAACCTCTGCCTCATGGGTTCAAGTGATTCTCCAGCCTCAGCCTCCCCAGTAGCTGGGATTACAGGTGTGTGCCACCATGCCTGGCTAATTTTTGTATTTTTAGTAGAGATGGAGTTTCACCATGTTGGCCAGGTGGTCTCAAACTCCTGACCTCAGGTGATCCACCCACCTCAGCTTTCCAAAGCGCTGGGATTACACGCATGAGCCACCCTGCCCAGCCATTTTTTAAAATTATTTTTAAACTCTACCTCTTGCAAATAAGATTCAAGATTTGAGATTTTCAAAAAATTTTTAAATTTTATTTTCATTTTTAAATGTCTTAATTTTGTCTCATTCATGCAGTGTGGAGAATATTAACCTAAATTCATATGAGAATGACTTACACTGCTACCTAGGCAAGAGAGAAGGATCCAGAAATAGACAAGGCTGAAAACACTAAACAAAAACAAAAACAAACAAACAAAAAAACCAACCCACTAAACCAAAAACACTGGGCTGAAATACTAGAGGAGGAGGAAATGGCATTGATGAGAAGGAAGAACCTGATCTTAAATAGATAGTAGTATGAGTTTCTCTACATTTGCCCTTGTTTCTGTCTCCAGCCTCTTTCTTGCTCCCACTTTCCCTCTGACTCTATACTCTAACCACCTGAAACAACCTCAGGACAACAGAATGTGCCACATATTTTCATTCTTCCAACTCTTTATAAATACTCTTCCCTCATAATATAATGTCTGTTTGACACTGTTCATTCTCTCAGTCCTATCATTGTGTAGCTGAAATCTTTTATTTTAAATCTCAACTTGGAAGGAAGAAAATCCTTGGTGAAGCCATCTCTTAACTTTCTTCCTTATGCTTTGAACTCTAACTACACTCTGCGTTTACCCCTATGCTGGCGCTTATAACACTGTGTTGAAATTAGTGATTAGTTGTCTACTTCTTAAGGTTTTTAAGGGCAGGAGATGCATTGTGACTCTTTCTTTGTCTCTGTGTAATTTGTCCAATGCCTTTCCCATGTTAGACAATAAGTGCTTGTTGAGTAAGTGAGTGAATCAAGGAATAAATGGAAGGAAGAAAGGGAAGGAGAGAGAGGGAAGAAAAGGAAGGAAGGAAGGGGAGGGGGGGAGAGGAGGGGAGGAGAGCGGAGGGGAGAGGAGGGGAAAGGAGGGGAGGAGAGAGGAGGGAAGAGGAGGGGAGAGGAGGGGAGGAGAGAGGAGGGAAGAGGAGGGGAGAGGAGGGGAGGAGAGAGGAGGGGAGAGGAAGGGAGAGGAGGGGAGGAGAGAGGAGGGGAGAGGAGGGGAGGAGAGAGGAGGGGAGAGGAAGGGAGAGGAGGGGAGGAGAGAGGAGGGGAGAGGAGGGGAGGAGAGAGGAGGGAAGAGGAGGGGAGAGGAGGGGAGGAGAGAGGAGGGGAGAGGAAGGGAGAGGAGGGGAGGGGAGGGGAGGAGGAGGAGGGGAGGAGGGAGGTAGGGAAGTAAAGGTAAATGGGAAGAGGGGAAATCCTACACCTTGTGAGCCTGTAAAGAACTTGGTGACCTGGAGTGTAGAGAGCAGCCATTCACAGAATCTTCCTTAATTTAAAAGAATGCCTGTAGCTTTCCCAGGGATTACTATAAAAGCCCCAGGGAAATATAGCATAATCAATAAAAGTTTTAAAAATATTACATACTGTTGACAAATAATTATTACCTTGGTTTAATAATCATGCTGAAATTTGTCTATATCTATAAAAATGTCAGCATGAATAAAATTTTCAAAAAGGGAACAATTATTGAGTAAACCTACAATCAGTTTTTTATATCTTTGATCATCTCTAAAATGAAAACGCTGGCCCTCCTCAATTTGATGTTTTAACAAAATGTTATTTATTTATTTATTTATTTATTTATTCATTCATTTATTTTGAGACGGTGTCTCTCTCTGTTGCCCAGGCTGGAATGCAGTGGCATGATCTGGGCTCACTGCAACCTCTGCCGCCTGAGGTAAGTGATTCTCCTGCCACAGCCTCCTGAGTAGCTGGAATTACAGGTGTGAGCCACCATACCCAACTAATTTTTTGTATTTTTGGTAGAGATGGGGTTTCACCCTGTTGGCCAGACTGGTCTTGAACTCCTGACCTCAGGTGATCCACCCACCTCGACCTCCCAAAGTGCTGGGATTACAGGTGTGAGCCACCACGCCTGGCCACAAAATGTTATTTTTGATGAGAAATTGGGTATATATTTATAAGGTTAGTGATATTTTTTAATTATAGAAATCATTTGGAGACTATCATACATTCTAGAAGAGATGAGAAAAATGAAGTTTAGATATATTAATTTTTTCTGTATTTTGCTCATTATAAAACCTTTAAGCTAGATTTTCAAGAGCACATGTTAAGCATTCAATTAAAAGCAACGATGTGCATTATTGCCATGCATTATTTTTTGGTATGCAATTGAAACTTCCCAGTTCAAGAGAAAAATAGAAGATTTGTGCTGCCTAATTGCACATACAACTTAAAATGATTTTTTTTAAATTTCAAGGCATTTTGTGCTTTCGATTGAGTCTTTACCTCATTAACATACACTTTTCTCTAATTTGTGTCGTTGGATCTATGAAAACACATTGTTTCCTTTTCATTTCTAAAAACAATGGCCTTTGTTAGCCAGAAAACCTCTTGAAATTGGCTCAGTGCATTAAAGTAATGTTGAGATCAAATACTTTTTAAATGTAAAACAAAGAATTTTCTATAAATCCCTTTCCCATGTTTATTGTCTACTCCCAAGGTTCAGAATATTTTTTAAGAAAATAATTTTATGATGTGCAATTTTTAGTTTCTTGTAATATAAAAAAGGCATTTATATCTGATTTTATCAATTGATAATAAAAAATAACTTTTAGGGATTTAGAAATATTTATGAATTTTATATTTTATTGACAATCACATAGACACACAAAATTATTTTTTAGTAACTTAGTTTTCATATAAATGTTGCATATAAGTGGATTCCTTTGGTATATTAGTTGGTATTTTCATAATTTTTGAATATTGTTTTTGTTCATAGAAAGCTAATTTACATTACTAACATATTGGCCTATATATTATACAGTATGAATCTAAACACCACAAAATACCCATTCAAATATGCCTTTTGATTCATACATTTGCCTCGAAAATTTTCAAATTAAGCAAATTCCTTCTCAAAAATAGAGATACAATAGTTATTTCTAATACTAACAATTTATCAAATAGGAAGCCAGCCTAGAGAAGCTGAGTGATTTTCTAACAGACAAAAAGCTATTAAGTGGCAGAGCCAAACTACAACCCAAATTTTTGGACCGTGAAAACAGTAGTGTTTCATTACACAGTATTCATATATGTGTTTTGTAGATAAAATAGGATAACATTTAGAAAAATACACATTTGCTGGCCAGGCGTGGTGGCTCATGCCTGTAATCCCAGCACTTTGGGAGGCTAAGGAAGATGGATCACCAGGTCAGGAGTTCGAGACCAGCCTGGCCAATATGGTGAAACCCCCATCCCTACTAAAATATACAAAAATTAGCCCAGTGTGGTGGTGCACACCTGTAGTCCCAGCTGCTCAGGAGGCTCAGGCAGGAGAATCGCTTGAAACCGGGAGGCAGAGGTTGCAATGAGCCAAGATTGTGCCACTGCACTCCAGCCTGGGTGACAGAGTGAGACTCCATCTCAAAAAAAAAAAAAAAAAAAAATACACATTGCTAATTTTTTAAATAATAGGATTTCAACACTTTTTATGTGTGTATTTTGTGTGGCATATATATTAAATATTAAATGACATCTGTGAAATTGGCTTTTACTATCTTTTATTTTAAAGAAGTGCTTAATGTTATCTAAATGCTGATTTCAAATATATACTAATGACCATGCTAAAGATTTTAAAAATATACTCTGATTATAAAAGCAGTTTACATAGGAATAGATGTTCATTTATAGAAAATGCTGTGAAGATGATTTTAGTTTCTCATTTGACCTATTGAGGTGATGTATTATATTAATGTTTAACCATTTTTAAATTCATTAGATGAACTCTGCTTGGTTATGGTTTATTGTTCTTTTAATTTACTGCTGAGTTTGATTTGCAAGGAGTTTATTTAAGATTTTGCATCCATATTCATAAGTGAGTCTGTATTCCGGTGTTCTTAATTTGTGCTATATTTGATAGATGCTCTTATCAGGATTATGCCAGCTTTACAAAATGAATTTTGAAACTTTTCTTCCATTCTTCTTACCTAAACAATTAATACATATTTAAATAACTTTCTCTTGAAAATTTGATAGAACACCTTGGTGATTTTTTTCCATTGTTTGAATTATTATTTTCTTTTTCATGGGCCACTGTTTTATTTAATAACATAATTGTCATATCAGGCTATGTATTTCTTCCTGAGGTTAATGTTTAATTTTTTAATGGCCCAGGAAATAATCTAAATGGATTAAGATTTTCAAATATATTACCATACCATGACGCGGAATGCTTGCTTCCATTTTTGCTGTTATGTTATTTCTAATTGTATACGTATTTTCACTTTTTAAATTAGATTTTAAAATTTTTAATAATTTATTTAAAAAGAAACGATTTTTAGATTCAATAATTTTAGAATTTTCAAACTTTTAATGTGTTAATATGTACTTTTATCGTTACAATTTCTTTTTTCTTTAGGCTTATTCTTTCACTTTTTACTTTTCACTTCCCTGTTTTTCATGTTTAATGTGTGTGTGTGTGTGTGTCTGTGTGTGTGTGTGTGTCTGTGTGTGTGTGTGTGTGCATTCTTTCTTTCCCCAAGAGCTACAGTACAGTTGCATTTCCTGATATTCTTTGTGGAAAATTCTTTGAAAGTCATTTCTGTCTTCAATTTCTCTCCTTGCATTCTCACATAAGATTATTCCAGTCAGGATCTGCCCCACAAACTCTGCTTCAATTGCTATTAATGAATCCTGTTTTCTTCCTTACAACCCTCAGAAAATCTGATGGGATTCATTATAGAAACTATGATATAAAGTTATTTTAAGGCATGTTTTGAAAGGCACAAATACTTAATGCTGATTCCTCAAAGTTTAGAATATACTCAAGCGAATAGAAGATATTGAACTATGATAACACCATCCAGATGTAGTCACTGTTCATTTTTTTTGTATATAAACACACAGGCCTTGTAATATATATAAATAATGATATTATCATATGCATACAGTAATTGATGGCATGTTTCTTCTTTCATGACATAAAAACTTATTTCAATATTATATTTTACAATTAATTTTAAAAGCTTTAGAGTTTCTTTTTTAACTTTTAAGTTCAGGGATACATGTGTAGGTTTGTTACATAGGTAACCTTATGTCATGGGGGTTTGTTGTACAGGTTATTTTGTCACCCAGGTACCCATTAGTTATTTTTCCTGATCCTCTCCCTCCTCCCACTCTCTACCCTCTGATAGGCCCCAATGTGTGTTGTTCCCCTCTGTGTATCCATGTGTTCTCATCATTTAGCTCCCACTTATAAATGAGAGCATGCGGCCTTTGGTTTTCTGTTCCTGTGTTAGTTTGCAAAGGCTGATGGCCTCCAGCTCCCACCATGTCCCTGCAAAGTACATAATCTTGTTCTTTTTATGGCTACATGGGATTTCATGGTGTATATGTACCATATTTTCTTTGCCAGGTCTATCATTAATAGGCATTTAGGTTTGATTCCATGTCTTTGCTATTGTGAATAGTGCTGCAATGAACATACGCACACATGTGTATTTTAACAGAATGATTTATAGTCCTTTGGGTATGTACCCAGTAATGGGACTGCCATATTGAATGGTATTGCTGCCTTTAGGTCTTTGTGGAATCACCACACTGTCATCCACAACGATGAACTAATTTACAGTCCCACCAACAGTGTATAAGCGTTCCTTTTTCTCCACAATCTCACCAGCATCTGTTATTTTTTTGGCTTTTTAGTAATAGCCATTCTGTCTGGTGTGAGATGATATTTCATTGTGGTTTTGTTTGCATTTTTCTAATGATCAGTGATGCTGAGCTTTTTTTTCATATGCTTGGCCACATGTAAGCTTTTAAAAAGTGTTTGCTCATGTCCTTTGCCCACTTTTTAATGGGGTTACTTGGTTTTCTCTTGTAAATTTAAGTTCCTTATAAATGCTAGATATTAGACCTTTGTTAGCTGCATAATTTGCAAAAATTTTCTCCCATTCTGTAGGTTGTCTGTTTACTCTGTTGATACTTTCTCTTGCTGTGCAGAAACTGTTTAATTAGGTTCTATTTGTCAATTTTTAGTTTTGTGGCAATTGCTTTTGGCATCTTGGTCAAAGAAGGCACTCAGTCTTTGAGGTTGGTTACCTTCGGATTTTTTTTCTTTTTTTAATCCTGTTGATGACTTTGGGGGTTTAATTTATACTTAATATAAGGAGGATTCAGCCGACTGACTTCGTTTATGGGAGATTTGAGGGGGCCAGTGTTCAGCTCCTAACTCCTAGACTGCATGCTCTGACTTGGGAGGACTTGTACCCTGACTTTGTTCTTGGCTCCTTGAGGTTTGGCCTGCTCTGGGGGATGCCGAGGTGCAGCAGCTGCAGCAGAGTGCTAGTGGATGCAGGGGTGTCTGCCTCCCTGATAGCTTTCACCACAGTGGCAGAGGCAATGCAGCTTGTTGGATGGTGGGAGAAGGAGGCCCCTGCTGGAGACTCTGTGTGTGGTTGCCTTGGAGGTGGTGTTGGCTTGGGGCCAGAGTGCTGGTCCGGGCAGGTCTGGGTGCCTTCTCTGTGCCCTGCAAGCAGGAGTGATCACTCAGGGTGTGGCAGGATCCCCTGTTCTCTGCACAGTATTAACACAAGGGGGAGGCACTAGCGGGGAGTCGGGCTTGCTGGCTCTGGGCCCTCCGAGGTTCTCTGCAATGGCCATCAGCAGGGATGTTGAGGGTCCAGTTGCACTCCCATGTGCTGGCGGGGCAAGTAAAGCAAAAACTCTCCCGTGCAGACGTGTGCCAGGTAGTGATGTGGTGAGTTGCCATGAGCCCAGGGAAAGCTGAAGTATGGAGAGAGAGCATGTGGGCTGGTGTGTGGGCACAGGGGCCATCTTACTGGAGCTCTCTATTTCTTAGGTATGGTTTACCAATGCAGAAGCTATGGTGTGGGCCCCACTCGAGACTGCCCTATAAGCAGGTATGGCCAGGCTGGGGACCCAGGAGAGGCCAGCAGACCAAGGAGTGCATAGGTCAGACTAGTCCCATCTGATGTGCAGGACCAGCTTGCAGAGATCAGGTCCGACAGTTCCCCTAGGGCTGAAGTCTCTCACAGGAGCAAGTCGAGCCTAGAGGTATGGTGGCCAACCCTTAGCTGTGCTGCACTACAGATGCTCTCGCTCCAAACCCTCTGGGCTCCACATCAGCTGGCTTGCTGCCCTTACCACTTCTTGAGGAGGCTCTCCTTGCCACCTCAAGTGTCCATGGTGGTCAAGGGGTCCCTTCCTGCCGGGTTTCAGAGGCCCGTGGCAAGAGCAAGTTGCTCCTAGCCAGTTTCACTCACCTATTCCTCCGGAACTGTTGTGGTTCAAAAATGAGCCCCCCATATGTGATAGCCCTTGCAGGGTTCCCAGCTTTCTCCCCCTTCAACCCAGCTTCTGTGTCCACTCTTGGTGCCTTCCCTCTGAAGATCTGTTAAAAGCACGCCAGTAGTCTCAGTGCCTCCATGGGAGCTGTTCCACTTATCTGCACCTAGTTGGCCATCTTGCCCTCTCTCTCTTTACAGTTTCTTAAACCCTTGTCATTGGATATTAAGTGTGCTTTAATTTTTAAGTATTATAAACAAAGCTGTAATAAATATCTCTAAAACTTTTTAATTGAACATAACTATTCATTTTAAGTGAAATGGTATTGTGATAACAAATAATGAAAGTTGAATTATACAGTAGTACAAGAAGCACAGGTAAGAATGATACACCTTAGCATTCTGCCAAAGCTTAAATAATTTGCCAGTATTTTCACATTTTCCAAAATTCTTAAAACCTTAACTCTACCCTTTTTCCATTCACTTTTAAGAAGACATCTTTATGAATTGAATTTCATATCATTAATTCTGTGGGGTTATGAGACTTGTCACATTGTCTATTGGATCTTGTATGGCAACTGGTTCACAATTTTGTACTATGTTCACCCTTTAATTGTATAATTTAGATGTTGGTATTGGCATTGTTTCCTTGAATATAAAATAAGTTTTGAACATGACTTTAAACATAACCAAAACTACATAATAACTCTTAGTGATTATATTGTTTCAATCTAGAGGTGTCTTTCCTTCAATATAATTTACGATTTAAATTATTTATTTTTTAAGATAAAAATTGTTTTTGTCTTTAATAATTATTGTATTGTAAAAGAGATAGATTTTGGAAGTTTTATAATTGATTTCAGTGAAATGGAGAACTAAGAAAACTTACTCTCATTGCAATAAATAGCACATATTTAAAATCACTGTAATTTTGTATACGTTTGATGCTGTATGATTAACTCTTAAATGAATCTATCCATTTTAATTTTATTTATTTTTTTTGTGTGTGTTTCTTTATTATTATTATTATTATTATTAATACTTTAAGTTTTAAGGTACATGTGCACAATGTGCAGGTTAGTTACATATGTATACATGTGCCATGCTGGTGTGCTGCACCCATTAACTGGTCATTTAGCATTAGGTATATCTCCTAATGCTATCGCTCCCCCGCGCCCCACCCCACAACAGTCCCCAGAGTGTGATGTTCCCCTTCCTGTGTCCATGTGTTCTCATTGTTCAATTCCCATCTATGAGTGAGAACATGCAGTGTTTAGTTTTTTGTCCTTGCGATAGTTTACTGAGAATGATGATTTCCAATTTCATCCATGTCCCTACAAAGGACATGAACTCATCATTTTTTATGGCTGCATAGTATTCCATCGTGTATATGTGCCACATTTTCTTAATCCAGTCTATCATTGTTGGACATTTGGCTTGGTTCCAAGTCTTTGCTACTGTGAATAGTGCCGCAATAAACATACGTGTGCATGTGTCTTTATAGCAGCATGATTTCTAGTCCTTTGGGTATATACCCAGTAATGGGATTGCTGGGTCAAATGGTATTTCTAATTCTAGATCCCTGAGGAATCGCCACACTGACTTCCACAATGGTTGAACTAGTTTATAGTCCCACCAACAGTGTAAAAGTGTTCCTATTTCTCCACATCCTCTCCAGCACCTGTTGTTTCCTGACTTTTTAATGATTGCCATTCTAACTGGTGTGAGATGGTATCTCATTGTGGTTTTGATTTGCATTTCTCTGATGGCCAGTGATGGTGAGCATTTTTTCATGTGTGTTTTGGCTGCATAAATGTCTTCTTTTGAGAAGTGTCTGTTCATATCTTTCACCCACTTTTTGATGGGGTTCTTTGTTTTTCTCTTGTAAATTTGTTTGAGTTCATTGTAGATTCTGGATAATAGCCCTTTGTCAGATGAATAGGTTGCGAAAATTTTCTCCCATTTTGTAGGTTGCCTGTTCACTCTGATGGTAGTTTCTTTTGCTGTGCAGAAGCTCTTTAGTTTAATTAGATCCCATTTGTCAATTTTGGCTTTTGTTGCCATTGCTTTTGGTGTTATAGACATGAAGTCCTTGCCCATGCCTATGTCCTGAATGGTAATGCCTAGGTTTTCTTCTAGGGTTTTTATGGTTTTAGGTCTAATATTTAAGTCTTTAATCTGTCTTTAATTAATTTTTGTATAAGGTGTAAGGAAGGGATCCAGTTTCAGCTTTCTACATATGGCTAGCCAGTTTTCCCAGTACCATTTATTAAATAGGGAATCCTTTCCCCATTGCTTGTTTTTCTCAGGTTTGTCAAAGACCAGATAGTTGTAGATATGCGGCATTATTTCTGAGGGCTCTGTTCTGTTCCATTGATCTATATCTCTGTTTTGGTACCGGTACCATGCTGTTTTGGTTACTGTAGCCTGTAGTATAGTTTGAAGTCAGGTAGCATGATGCCTCCAGCTTTGTTCTTTTGGCTTAGGATTGACTTGGCAATGTGGGCTCTTTTTTGGTTCCATATGAACTTGAAAGTAGTTTTTTCCAATTCTGTGAAGAAAGTCATTGGTAGCTTGATGGGGATGGCATTGAATCTATCAATTACCTTGGGAAGTATGGCCATTTTCACGATATTGATTCTTCCTACCCGTGAGCATGGAATGTTCTTCCATTTGTTTGTATCCTCTTTTATTTCATTGAGCAGTGGTTTGTAGTTCTTGAAGAGGTCCTTCACGTCCCTTGTAAGTTGGATTCCTAGGTGTTTTATTCTCTTTGAAGCAATTGTGAATGGGAGTTCACTCATGATTTGGCTCTCTGTTTGTCTGTTATTGGTGTATAAGAATGCTTGTGATTTTTGTACATTGATTTTGTATCCTGAGACTTTGCTGAAGTTGCTTATCAGCTTAAGGAGATTTGGGGCTGAGACAGTGGGGCTTTCTAGATATAGAATCATGTCGTCTGCAAAGAGGGACAATTTGACTTCCTCTTTTCCTAATTGAATACCCTTTATTTCCTTCTCCTGCCTAATTGCCCTGGCCAGAACTTCCAACACTATGTTGAATAGGAGTGGTGAGAGAGGGCATCCCTGTCTTGTGCCAGTTTTCAAAGGGAATGCTTCCAGTTTTTGCCCATTCAGTATGATATTGGCTGTGGGTTTGTCATAGATAGCTCTTATTATTTTGAGATACATCCCATCAATACCTAATTTATTGAGAGTTTTTAGCATGAACGTTGTTGAATTTTGTCAAAGGCCTTTTCTGCATCTATTGAGATAATCATGTGGTTTTTGTCTTTGGTTCTGTTTATATGCTGGATTACATTTATTGATTTGCGTATATTGAACCAGCCTTGCATCCCTTTAATTTTATATATATTATCGTTCCATATTGTCCAGCAGATTTCTTGTACTTCACAGTCCACATTTAGAGGTAACTTCTGTGTATTAAATACTGTCAGTATTTGTTGCTAATAGTAATATTCTCTAAAGGATAAATGCTAGAAGGTTGGTAAATTCAGTCATTTTCTAGTTGCTGTGTTTGTTTTGTATGTGATAGAATAAAGCCTATATTCCATATATAAATGCTAAAATTTGATTCCATATAGAAATGCTAAAGTTTTATGTTTAGGCATAATATAAAAATATTATTCAATCAATTTTAATTGAAGTTACTTTTAGAAGGGTGGCTCTATAGGCTCCTTAAACAAGAGGGCATCAAGGAAATTTAAGGGTGTTACTCCTCAACTATTTCAGTGTAGCCAAAAATAGGGAAGTGATTATCTCTTAAAAAATGATGGATTTGGCTTCTTTCTCATGAAGTAATTATATATATATATATGTGTATTTGTATATATATATGTGTATGTATATATATATGTATGTATTTTAGGATCATTGGAAAGTCATGATTTCTTTCTTTAGTTTCAAAGGTCCAAAAAAAAAAGGAGACATTTCACCCCAGGATATATCGAACCTATATAGTTTCATCTGTACTTGATTTAGATTATGAGATTTTGGACATTAGAGATAATAACATTTAGATGCAAGTTTGGGCTTTGGTTGGAGATTTGTGGGCACCCTCAGAGGAGGTGAATGTATTTTGCATATGGGCAGGATGTGGATCATGGGCCCAGGCAGTGCAGTGTGGTATGCAGAATCTGGATCCTCATAATTTGTGCCCTTCATGTCATGCTTGTAAATATGCAAGGTTACATGGGCAGAAGGATTTTGTAGATGTAATTGTGTTTATAATCAGTGCCGTTAGATTGGGAGATTATCCTGGATTGTAATGGTAATTACATGAGTCTTTGAAAGCATAACTTTCTTTTGGCTGAGAGAAGAACAAGTCAGAGAAATGTAGAGTCAGAGAGTTCCAAAGCATGAGAAGTGCTCAGCCAGTCATTGCTGACTTGAAGATGGAGGGGGCCACATAGAAACTGTGAAAACATAATACATTCTGCCTGGAACTGTAATGAGATTACAACCTTAATGAGATTAGAAATGGTTTATCCCCCAGAGCCACTAAAGGAGAGCCCAGGCCAACTGAAACCTTCATTACAGCTTGTGAGACCCTAAGCAGAGTACTGACCTAGCTCACCAGCATTCTGACTTATAGAAAATGAGATAGTAAATAGGCATTATTTTAAGTCAATAAGATGATACTATTCCAATTGTTCAATGACATTTTGTGTCAGGAGCATTTTTAAAAGGTTTCCTCATATAGAATTTGCAAGATTTTGAAAAGTGTATTCGTAAATTATTGTTTTGTACTTCTAGTTGAGGATTTCTCTTTTATTAATTCTTCTAACTAGTTATATTTGGTTTATGAAGTAAATAATGATAATTCTTACTGCACTAATTTACTAATTTTTAAAATTATTTATGTTACTCATCATTGTTTATCTGGGGTTTTCCAGGAATGCTATTATTTCATCTGCAATTAGAGACACTAATTTTTATTAATTCTTATGCCTTTAATCATTATTTTTTATCTGATTACGTTGGTTAATACTTTTAATACAATGTTAAATAGTAGTGGAAATAAGTGGCATCCTTGTTATGCCCCACTCTTAATGGGATTGCTACTAGTTTTTTTATTCCCTTAAATATGATGCTGGCTTTAAGATTCAATATACATTTTATCATGTTGTAAAGTATTGTCAGTTTCAATGTATTGAGTAGTTTTTTAAATTGGGAATGAGTATTGAATTTTCTCAAGAATCTTTTCTGCCTCTAGGGAGAAGCTCATGTAATGTTTCTCTCATTATCTATAATACAGTATATTAAATTAATGGATTTTCTAATTTGAACCTTGAATTGTTGGAATAAATCTTACTTGACCATTATATCATTCATCCTTTCTTAAACACACCCCAATTTTCTTTTTACCATCACCATTAAGCCTTAGGTCACCAGTGATTTCCATTTTGCTAAATCTAATCATTATTCTTTTGTCCTCATCTTTATTAACTTACACATGCCACTTAACCAAGTTGATTCTACCCTTAGCCTTGGAAACCTTTTTCTTTTGGCTTCCAGAACACATTCTTCATGGTTTTTGCTATTTTTCTGGATTCTTGTTCTCAGTTCCCTCTACTGGTTTCTTTATATCTACTCAAACTCCAAACATTTGAGAACCTCAGTGCTTAGTCTTTTGTAACAAATCTTATATATCCTACTGCCAACTCTGAATCTCCACTTAGATATCTAGTAAGTATCTCAAGTTTAACTGTCCTAAAATTGTACTTCAGATGTGGAACCACTCTATAACCTGCATTCTCCCCTATTTCAGTTTATGGCAATTCAAACCTTCCAGCTTTTCAGGCCACAACATTTGAAATATGCACGGAAATGCATTCATTTATTAAAATGAAACGTTCATTTATTTTGTGAATTTCTGGGCCAAAGAATGCACATGTTCAGCTTTAGTAGACAATGCAAAAAAGTTTTCCCAAAGAGTTATGTATTTTTCCATGCCTAACATCATGTCTGAGAAGTCCAGCTTCAGATTCACAGTCCCATCTAATATTGTCATTTATTTATTTATTTATTTATTTACTCACTTACTTTAGAAACAGGGTCTTGCTCTGTTGCCCAGTTTACATTTAGTAATCTTGCTCTTTTACTTAAAAATATATTGTGGATATATATCAAGGTTATTAGATATGAATCTAATGCACTCTTTTAAACAGTAAACAAATATTACATACTAGGAACATGTCATAATATCAATCAGGGTACAGTGCAGGAAACAGAAATCCCTCTGTTTTAGGTAGAAAAAAATTTAGAAACCAATGAATTTGCAAAGCTGGCAGAAAAAACTCTGGGTTGGACATGCAAAAATGTTTCCCAGATTGACCATAGAAGCTACAGCTTCCCTTCTCTCCCCCCTTCCCCTCCCCACTCCCCTCCCCTCCCCCCTCCCCTCCCCTTTCCTACCCTTCCTCCAAGTAAAACTAGAAATCCCTCCCTCCCTCCCTTCTTCCCTTCCCCTTCCCTTCCTTTCCTCTTAGTATCCCTACCTTCCTTTCTGTTCTTTGTATTTTCCTAGGCTTTGCTACCCAAGAAAGCCCATTAGAAGGAAAATGAACCTCAATGACAATGTATTCAATTATTTAACTTTTAAATAAATTCAGATTGAAAATAGTAACTACTGCAAACAATATTAAAATGAATAACTTTATATTTGTTGTTGTTATGAATTGGTTCTTTCTATGGGATAGATTCTCAAAAGTTGAATTATTGGATTAGAACTAAGTATGTTTTTCAAAATAAATATTTCTGAAATATTTTCTAAAACATATGTATACATATGCACTTATATTTATATATTAGGAGCGATAGAAATGTATGATTTCTCTCATTTTTCCCAGAATGGTTGGTATTTTTAAATTATACCAACCTAATTGTTGGGTAAAAAAAGGTTACATTAATTTTCATGTTCCTGCCTGATAGCAAAGTAAATACATTTTTTTCTTATTAGCCATTTAAATTTCCTTTTTAATGCAAAGATTTCCGTTAATGGCATACTATTTGATTTTAGATATTCCAATGATTAATACTTTTGAAGTTGTACATTTATTATCATTTATATTAGGAAAGGAATAAGGAGATAATACTAGTGACTCCATGGATCTTATTACTTAGGCCAGGGCTAAAGTAATCGTACTTATCCAAAAGTTGCAGATTGCAAGAATTACACATGTAATGCTTAAGGTGTGCTCATGATTGTCTCATAACTTCATTTAGTAAGCCTTCCACAGGCATTTATCAAAGGCATAGTGGTGCAAATCATTAATTTTGACCCTTAGGCACTGAATTTTCATGTATATTTTTTCATTTTTTTCCCATTGAAAAATACTTTGTAAACCTACTTCTAGAGATTGACAATTGTTTGGTATGTAAAATATAAAATAATTTTATGCATCTGAGCTACCTGAGGCTAGACAATAGACCCTGGTTTTCAAGGGTCCTTTATGTAGTAGAGTCTGTCAGTATTTTATTGCTTTTTATGACTGAGTAGTTTCCATTTTCTAAGTACATTACATTTTGTTTATCCATTCTTTAGTAGATGGACTTTTGGCTGTTTCCACTTTTTTTGACTCTTAAGAATAAAGCCACTCTTAAACATTCACTACAATTTTTGCATAATGTGTTTCATTTTCCTTGGTTACATATCTAGGAGTGGAATTGCCGGGTCATGTGATAGTTCTATGTTTAACATTTTGAGGAACTGCCGAACTATTTTCCAAAGTGACTACAATATTTTACATTACCATAGTGATTTATAAGGGTTTCAATTCTAACACATTCTTAGCAACAATCAGTATTATCTGTCCTTTTTTTTTTAAACCCCTTTTTAAATAAAGCCATCCTTAGTGGATATATAGTGGGATCTCATTGTGGTTTTGATTTGCATTTCCATAGTCTCTAATAATGGAAAATGGCTTTTCCTGTGTTTGTCATTTGTATATCTTCTTTGGAGAAATGTCTATTCAAATCTTTTGTCCATTTTATATTCCGTTCTTTTTCACTTTTTATTGAGTTGTAAGTATTCTTTCTGTAGTCCAGATATTAGACACTCATCAGATAGATTGTTTGAAAATATTTTCTCCCACTCCATGTCATGTCTTTTCACTTTCTTGTTAGTATTCTTGAAGCAGAAGATATTAAAAAGTTTAAAAACTAAAAGTTTGTAATTTTGATGGAGTCTTATTTATCTATTTTATCTTTGGTTGCCTATGCTTTAAGTATCATATCTGAGGAACCATTGCTTAATCCAAAGTCTCAAAGACTTATATCTATGTTTTCTTCTAAGATTTGTATGGTTTTAACTATTACATTTATATTTTTTAATCCAAGTTTAGTTAATTTTTGTGTATGGTATGAAGTAGAAGTTCAAATTCATTTGTTTGTAAGTGGATATTCAGTATTTTCAGCAGCATTCTTTGAAAACACTATTTTATCTCATTGAATTGTCCAGACACTGTTGTTAAAATCAATTGGTAATTAATGTAGTATGGGTTAATTTCTACATTCTCAGTTTTATCCCATTGATTTATATGTCTTTCCTTATGCCAGTACTACAATGTCTTGATTACTGGAGTTTTGTAAATCAATGAGGAGAGCATTGTCATCTTAATAATATTAAGTGTTTAAATCCATGGTTACAGATACATTTTCATTTAGGCCTATTTAATTCCTTTTAACTATGTGTTGTAATTTTCAGTGTACAAATCTTGCACTGTTTAGTAAAATTTATTCCTAAATTTTTATTCATTTTGACACTATTGTAAATAAAATTGTCTTAATTACATTTTTGTATTGCTCATTGCTAGTGTGTAGAAATACCACCAATGTTTGTGTGTTGTCTTTGTATCCTGCAAGTTGCAAAATTGTTCATTAGGCTCTATAGTTTTTAAAAATACATTATTTAGGACTTTCTCTACACAAATCCTTTTATCTGCAAATACAGATGTTTACTTCTTTCTTCTCAATCTGGAAATGTTTATTTTTTATTTTTATTTTTATTTTTTTTGCCTAATTACTTTGGTTAGAGCATCAAATACAATGTTAAAAAAAAGACAATAAGAGCAAATATCCCATCCTTTCTGATGTTAGTGGAATGATCCACTTTTCATCAAGTATGATGTTGGCTTTCACAGGTACATTTTTATCAGGATAAGAAAATTTCCCTTTATTGTTAGTTTACTGAATTTTTTATTACAAAAGGGTATAGAAATATTTCAAATGATTTTTCTACATTCATTGAAATAATGGAAATGGCTTTGGTCCTTTATTATATTAATATGGTGTTTATTACATTTACTGATTTTTACATGTAGAACCAACCTTGCATTTCTAGATAGATCTCACTTCATCGTGGTCTATAATCCTTTCTATATGTTTATGGATTCCACAACTATTTTGTTAAGGATTTTTGTGTCTAAATTCACAAGAGATATCAGTCTGTACTTTTCATTTCTTGTGATGTCTTGTCAGGATATGCTATCACAGTGAGACTGCCTCATAGAATAAGCTGGTAAGTGTATATTTCTTTTCTATTTTTTGGAAGATTTTGTGAAAGACCCATGTTGATTCATCTTTTAACATCTAGTAGTATTCACCAGTAAAGCAATTTGGTTCAGGCTTATCTTTGTGAGAAGTTTTTGATTATTAATTCAGTTTATTTGCTTGTTACAGATTTATTCAGTTTTTCTGTTTCTTCTTGAGTAAGTTTTGTTAGGTGGTGTATTTTTGGGAATTTATTCATTTCATGTTGTTTATCTAATTTGTTGGCATAAAATGTTTTATAGTATTCTCTTATAATCACTTTTTGAAGGTTCATAGCAATACTCTCTCTTGAATTTCTGATTTTAGTAATTTGAATCTTCTTTTTTCTTGGTTAGTGTATGTAGTATTTTATCAAATTTCTTGAACTTTCCAAAGAACAAACTTTTGGTTTTGTTGATTCTCTCCACTTTTTGCATGTATTAGAATTCATATTTTTCTCACTGTAGTTTTTTAAAAATTAATTTTCATTCTTTTACTTGCTTTGGGTTTAGTTAGCTCTTTTTCTAATTCTTTTAGATGTAAAGTTAGGTTACTGACATAAGAACTTCTTCTTTAATGTAGGCAATTACAGCTAGAAATTTCCTTTAAAGCACTGCTCTAACTTCATCCAATAAGTTTCAATATGTTGTACATTCATTCTCATTCATCTCAAAATATTTTCTAATCATTCTTGAGATTTCTTCTTATACTTGTTGGTTATCAAGGAACATACTGTTTAATGTCCATATGTTTTGAATTTCCTTCTGTTATTTCTTTGTGTTATTGATTTATAATTTCATTCCAATATGGCTGGAGAAGGCACTTTGCATGACTTCAGTCATGCAGTATCAAAGTCTCTATTTTTGTCAAATTTTCTATTTCTCTCTTTAGTTCTGTCAGTTTTTGTTTCATGTATCTTGAAGCTTTGTTGTTGGGTGGATTCATATTCGTGATTGTTATGTCTTGATTAATTGACCCTTCTGTTATTATAAAATGTAATTCTTTGTTCTAGCAATTTTTATTCTAAAGTCTATTTTGTCTGATATTAATCTAGCCACTTCAGCTCTAACATGGTTACTGTTTGCATGGACTTCCTTTAACATGGTTACTGTTTGCATGGAATTTCTTTTTCCAGCCTTTACTTTCAACATATTTGTGTCTTTGATCTCCCATGTGTCTTTTGTGAACCGTATATGATAGGACCATTTCCTTCAAACTCATTCCGTCAATCTCTATACTTTAATTAGAGGGTTTAATTTATTTACATTTAATGTAATTACTGATAAGGTAGGATTTGTATTTGCCATTCTGCTACTTATTTTCTCTGTGTCTTATGTCTTTATATTTTCTCTATTCCTTCATTACTGCCTTCTTTTGTGTAACACTTTAATTACTTTGTAATTGATTTGACTATATATTTTTGAACTATTTTCCCAGCAATTGCCCTGGGAGTGGAATTCACAATTTAATTTACAAAAAAAATTATTTTGGATTAATACTAACAATTTCAATAGTATACACATTTCTTTCTCCTCTATAGCTTTCTTTCTTCCTTTATTTATTTGTCTTGCTATTGTATAAATTATATCTTTATACATTGTGTGACTATCAACAGAAATTTACAATTACTGCTTTATGCAATTGTCTTTTAAATTAGGCAATGAAAAAGAGTTACAAAATAATACGTTTATACATTTTTAATATTTACCTATAAAGTTATGATTACTGGTTGTCTTTATTTCTTCTGTGGATTCAAGTTACTGTCTAGCATTCTTTCATCTCAATTTGAAGGAATCGATTCCCTTGAGTATTTTTTATAGAACAGGTTTATCCCAATATTTGATTATCTGGGAATGTCCTAATATCTCTATTGTTTTTAAGTTATAGTTTTGCTTGATATAGGATTCTTGGTACTTTTCTTTCTGTATTTTGTATATGCTAGTATATACCTTCTGTTTCCCATTGTTTTGACTGAAAAATTGTCTGTTAATCATATTGAAGATCCTTGACATGTGAAGTGTCACTTTTCTCTTGTTGCTTCCAGGAGTGTCTCTTTGTCTTTGACTTTTGACAGTTTGATTGTGATGTATCTCGAGTATATATCTTTGAGTTTTTACAACTGGAATTTCTTGGGCTTCCTCAATGTGTAAATTAATGTATTTTAAACCAAATTTTGCAAGTTTTCAGCCATTATTTATTTGAATATACTTTTTGCCTCCCCCCTCTCTTTTCTTCTTTGACTACTTTTACTTTTGTATGTATATTGGTATACTTCATGGAATGTCACACAACTATGAATCTCTGTTCATTTTTCTTTATTTTTTTTTCTGTTCTTTAGTCTAGATAATCTCAGTTGACTCGTCTTCAGATTTGATGATTCTTTCTTCTGCCTACTCAAATATGCTGTTGAGTGCAGATAGAAAAAATTTTTTAGTTCAGTTGTGGTACTTTTCAACTGTCAAATTTATATTTGAGTTTTTAAAATAATTTATATCACTTTATTAATAGTTTCTATTTGCTAAAACATTATTTTAATGCTTTGTTTTAGTCCTTTAGATCCTTGAACATATTTCAAATTTCCAATTGGATTAATAAATAAAATGTCTAATTTTCCCCTGAGACAATTTCTATTGACTAATTTTTTATTCTGCATCGTCTATACTTTCTTAATTCTTTGAATGTCTCATTTTTAGTTGTTGAAAACTGAACATTTTAAATACAATGTATTTATACTGGATATCATATTTTCACTTATCCTCAGGATTTGTTCCTGTTGCTGTTTGCTGAAGTAGTAATTTTTGTTGTTTTGTTTTGTTTAGAGAACTTTCTAACTTAATTAAGTAAAGTCTGTTGTCTTTCTCATGTGCAGCCCCTGAAGTCTCTTCTCAGCTGAGGGTCTGTTAATCATTGGATAATAATCCTTAAAATCTGAAAAAAATTTATCTCTGTCTTTGCAGAAAAGTTCTGTGTGCTTGCTTAGGTTCACCTTTAATAAACAACCAGGCAGTTGCCAACGTTGCCGTAGTTTTTGTTATTGTTGTTGTTTCCTGCTTTCATAGAGCCTCAAGATCAGCAGGAGGTGAGAGGTTAAATAGCTTCTCAGGTATTTCCAGAACATGTGAATACCCTGGTCTTTCACACATCCCTGGATATTTGCAGCCTTCTAGATTCCCAGGAGTTATGTTGGAGCTTTACAAAGTACTATGGATGTAATTCCACCAGCTTTCCCTTTTTAGTTTGTTAGTTCATCTACTGTTTGTTCCAATTTTTAGCCACAATCTCAGGTGGCCACAGAGTTTATCAATTGCCTGTAATTTTTTTGGACAACCATGCTCTGGGGAAAAAGCTTTTCTGGGAGAGAGTTTTTGTGCCGGTAAACTCTGCATCAAATCAAATGCAGACATCCTTGCAAGTGGAGGTTTCCATAAAAACCACCAGACAGGTCAAATAAAGACAATTTTTTTTGAGAACGAGGCTTTGAATGCATTCTAGCCTGATTCTACTCTCTCTGGTGGCTGCCAGAAGGCTGCTTTTAACAATAAATTATTCTTTGAGGCTTCTGTGGAGCTGAAGTGATAGGACTAGAAGGTGAAACACCACAAAGTGCACTCTTCTTACTAAGTTTAGACTGTTTTTATTAAATCAGTGCTCCCTAGATTGTTGCAAGCCTTTGGCTAATTTCGAGTGTTGACAAGGCTGATTTGACATTTTTTTGTCAGTTTTTTTTTATTACATTTATATAAGAGGGAGTTTTCAGAGACTCCTGCTTCACTATTTTCATTGATGTCTCTGCAAGGACATAATCTGGGAATGTTGGCTTTTTATTTTACATTTTTTTCATGGTCATCTTATTTAATTTACATTTTGTTTATGGTGGTATTTTTTGACACATACTTTTATAAAATGTGCTGTCAAACCCATCAACAGATCTCTTGGTTTACTCGGCAAGGTGACACTCTCCTTTAGCCCAAGATTATGCAAGTGAAATCTTATTGATTACTCTAATTTGAACATGTTCTGTGTTTGCATTTAGATTTTTATTCATCTGAAACATTACTTTTGTTATTATATGAGTTAGATGTGAGGTATAGAGACCACTTTGAATTTTTTTAAACAGAGATTTCACATTATTTCAGTACCATTAATTAAACAACTTCTCTCTCACTGAATTCAGATATCATTTTCTAAAAATATTGATTCAGATTTATTTCTGGCCTTTAATTTTTCCCTCTGATCTTTACTATGATTAGGAAAATAAATGTTGCCTTAATATAGAAGTATTATAGGATGTTTTAGTATCTGGTAGCAAGTTTCCAATATTTTATTTTTCAGATACCTTTTGGGTAGTCTCAGATACCTTTTTTCCATGTGAACTTCATTTAATGCAATTCAAAAAAGACTACTCCATTTTGCTATATTTTTACAGTAATGTTGGGAGAACACACATTATAGTCTATTAAACCATTTTGTAACAAATCATCCTTTTCATGTGAAACTTGATTTAGGATTTTTAATAAGAGTTTTTGTTTACTTTATATAGGTCCTCTTCTTTTTGTCAAATTTTTTCCCAAATAATTTATATTTTTGAGAAAACTTTACAATTATTTCTTCTATATTTTAAAAACAGATTATTATTCTTATAGATAAAAGCTATTCATTTCCTAATCCTTATATCCAGCCATTTTACCAAAATTGTTTATTGTTGTTTTAAATAGAATTCTTCTATTTTTCTAGGTATTTAATTATGTTATCTAAAGTTGAAGATATATTACCTATTCATTTTCAGTATTATAATAGTAATATTTGATTTTATTATGTAATTGTTTACCTAGTCTTTCCTAAAGCATGATTAATAATGTAATAAAAGATAATATGATCTTATTCTTGAGTCTAATGAGGATACATTCAGTATTTTATAATTCATTTTGGTATTTGCTATTGTTTCTTTATATTATATTTGAATCATTTTTTTCTTGTACTAGTTTTTTTAAGATACAAAAACTAGACAGTGAGTGAATTTATTAAATGACTGTTTTGCAAAGTGTTAGCGTGCTTATTTTCTCCTTTAACTTGTTGATGTGATGAATTATGATTCCGAATTTTCTATTGTTTTTCAATTTTTATGTAACTGAAACAAATTCTACTTTATCATGATTAATTTATTTTTTACCTTATGGAAGGATGAAAAGCTATACAATTCACTTTATTCTGTATATCTTCTTTCTTAGCTGGAAGATTTGAAAAGAGTTTATGACCAACTAACCTGGAAGCAAAAAAGTCATGAAAATCAGTATCTGGAAGCAGTTAATAATTTTTATGCTGCAGTAAGTTGATTTTTTCCTACTTCCCACTTAGAATGCCATTTTCTATTTCCAAATATTAACTCATATATCTAAAAGTGATTTCATTATTATAGGTTTTCCCTTTTGATAATTAGACATGTATGAATGATTCTTTTATTCTTTTCTTAAAGAAAAAAACATGGGATATTGAGCTTTCTGATGTTGCAAAAGATTTTTCAGCTATTTCTTTGGCATGTACAAAACTGACGGAAGACAATAAAAAAGTTGAGATTGATATTAACAAAATAACAGAAAAAACCAATGAAAGGTAAATTTGCAAATACTTTTCTTCTTATATACCATAATCCAATATGTTAAATACAATAAACCTCTCCAGTTTGTGTCCCTGGAGTTATATGGTGGTGTTTTTGTTTATCAGTAGCTTAAAATTTAAGTTCTATTCAAAATGTTGCCTTTAGTCACTCTGGGTTCCCTTTGAAAAGTCAGAATACATGTGCCATGTTGGTGTGCTGCACCCATTTACTCGTCATTTAGCATTAGGTATATCTCCTAATGCTATCCCTCCCCCCTCCCCCTACCCCACAACAGTCCCCGGTGTGTGATGTTCCCCTTCCTGTGTCCATGTGTTCTCTTTGTTCACCCTAAAACTTAAAGTATAATAATAATAAAATAAAGAAAAAAAAAGAAAGTCAAAATAATTGTAAAAAGTTATCTTATAAGCAGCTTTACACAGCCTTATCTTACCTCTTTTTGACTATCCTCTTATACTAAAAAATACTTTAAACTTAAAATACAGTAGCCCCCCCTTAACCATGGGAGATGTGTTCCAAGACCCATAGTGAATGTCTGAAACCACAGATTGTACCAAACCCTATATATACTACAATTTTGCAATCTGATAACTGAGTTGGCTACTAAGTGACTAAAACACAGGTAGCATACACAGCATGGATATGCTGGACAAAGGGATTATTCACATCTGGGGCAAGAGAGCATGAGATTTCATCATGCTACTTAGAACAGCCTACAATTTAAAACTTATGAATTGTCTATATCTGGAATTTGCCATCTAATCTTTTCAGACTACAGTTGACCACAGGTAACTAAGCCTGCAGGAATCAAAACTTGCAGATATGGAGGATCTTATGTATGTCTTATCAAGCTCATGATCTCCTTCAGTCCACTCTCAATTTTTCCTGCAACTACTATACTAGTATTCTTGGTTTGGAAACCTATGAGTTTTCATGACTCCTCTATTTCAACTCTCATATTTAATGGATCAACAAGAACTATTCCACATACTAAATGTATTTTCAGTTTATTCTCTTCATTGCTCCACCAACAATCTAGTACAAGCTATCGTCATGTCTGGCATGAACTCACAGTGACTGGCAGAACTGGTCTACCTGCAATCACTCTCTAATACATTATCTACATTTTGATAGGCATGTTCTTATTTATCTTAACATAAGTATGATCAATTCCTCTCTATATCTGCATGAATTTTAACGGGGGTGAAAGATCAAAGACCTCCCACCACATATCCTGCAAGGTCCCTTGAATAGGCACATCTGCTTCTACAGTCTCATATTCTTCCCAGTTCACCCTTATTACTTGGTTCAAATACAGTAGTAGTACTTCAGTTTCTCCCACTTATCACTTTTTCCAGCCCATACATGGTATTTTTATGCTACTTTCTTTTTCTAGAATGTTTTTACCACTTCCTTCTACCTAATTGCCACTTATCCTTAAGATTACAGCTGACTATCCTGTGAAATTCAATTCCTCTGTCATATGTACATGTGATACACATGCCTCTCTTTTTCACATCTCTTCTCATATTCATAATTTTTTGTGTATGAATATTTGATTCATTTCTGTCTTCCTCAAAAATGGGAAGATCCATGAGGTCAGACCATGACTACTTTTCCTTTGCTATTGAATCCTCATCATATAGCAGAGAGTCTGACACATACTATGCTATCAGGAAAAAATGACCATGATACTTGATTATTGTATTGGAAGTTTGATAAAATTTCTTAGAATTATTTTACCTTTGGAAATGATGAAATGGAACAATTTGTAAAACTTTCTTGTATGTGAAACATACTTTTTTAAAGATGTTGGTTTTTAAAGAATAACTTAAAACTGTAGTTGTTAATATTACTACATTTTATCATTTTATTTTATAAAGAAAAAGAACCAGAGGAGCAAAAGCAAACAAACATCTGAAGAGTCGGTGATCTAATAAGGATACTCATCTTGAGGAAAGGGAGAGTGTGTGACAGCAGGCACTTATTAGATTATTCTGCAGTAACACACAACCCCCAAATCTTAGTGACTCAAAATAAAAAGATTGATTTCTCACTCACATAGTAATTTAGCTGGTAATAGAGGGAAAAGTACATTCGTGAGATCACTCAATGGCTCTTGTAGCTTCCACAGGAGGGTGATACATGTTAATACCACTCACATTCCTTTGAACAAAGCAAGTCACATGGCCAAGTCTGATGTCAGTGGGGTGACAAGTCTAATTCTCTCAAGAATAGACGTAGTGAATTATTGGGAACACAAGTACATCTATCACAAGCAGTGGGAATGCAGCTCTATTTATGGGGAAGGATTTCCATGGTGTATATCTTGCTTACCCAGAAAGCACCTTGAGATGTTACTTAATTATTTAATCATTTAATTTCCCCCAATTTTTACCAGGAATTAAAAATTAAATGGATAATTTTTAACAGCGGATTACATGGTGCTGAACAGAGAATTAATAAACAATCAGTAAAATAAAGTGAAAGAGAGATTAGGAGATTTGCAGGCAAGAGTCAGGTCTACCATATATCTAAGTCATGTTCCTAAAGAAGAGAAGATTAAAACACAGGACAAAGAGATAATTACCAATTCATATATCAAAATAGTTCTTATATTCTTGTTTCTAACTGGTAACTATATATATCTATCACATTTATGTATATATGCAAATAATTTTGTCTATTTCAATTATTTGCACATATAAACTGGCAAGTCTATATGTAGGCAGCAAGTATATATTACATTACAAATGTATGCAAATGTAATTTTTCATTTCCTAAAGTTTTATTTCCTTTTCATCCAAATCTGCTAGATTGTTTTATGATTTTTTTGTTTGACACAGATATTTAAAGCTTATCTTTTATCTCTTAAACAGTGTGAATAGTTATAATCTGCACCTAATAATTTAAATGTCTGTAGTCTTTGTAATTTGCTTCTACTTCTTATTCTTCTAGCTCATGCTTCATTGCCTTTTTCACTTGTATTCTTGGCTATTTTTTTTTTAACCATGTGTAGTCCACTTGCTTCTGAACACTATTTGCAGAAAATCTTTAAGTCCTAGGATAAAGTTGAGTTAATCATTGCAATCTTATGTTTATGAAAAAGTTTCTATTTTTCAACTTGTGTCCTTGGATATGCTCTAGACTATGATTTTGTTTCCTACGCCATATTTAACAAAGCTCCATTTAACCAAAAGTTCCAGTGCCTTAAGAGTAGTAACGTCTTCTCTATTTAGCACTCTGTCTGTAACACGTTTGTTGTAAGAAATTTGGAAAATACAGAATGTACAAAAGGAGATTGAGACCCTAACATTGTTTCAATTCATAGAAATATAGCTATTAATATATTACTGAATTTTTTCCTTCTTACTAAATAACTAATTATGAGTTTTGATCTTATTCCCAGCATGATATAAAAGATTTTTCACAATATTAAACAACTGTTAAATACACCATTTAAATAGCTGTATAAAAGTGTATTATATGGATGAACTATGATTTATGTACAAATTGCTGTTATTTGGATGGCTCTCATTTTTAACTACTTGTTGTAAATATTATGGCAGTGGATTATTTTGTTTAGAAATCTTTATCAACATATTGGCTTTTTAAAATTTAAAATAGTTTCATAGAATTTGATTCAGTATAATACTTTTAAAACTCCCACTTCATCTCTAAAAGTACTTTCCGGAAAGACTATCCCATTCATGAGGCTATGCAGTACATGAGCCTGTCCTCTCACACACCTGTGCTAACTTGAGTGTTATAGTTGTAACAAATCTCTCTCAATATGATAAATGAAAACTATCTTCTTAATATTGTTTTGAACTCCATTTATTTGATTACTAGGGAGGTTGAATATTTGTTCAACCTCTATTGAATTCTACTTTTTCTAAATAATTATTGTGTGTTTCCAAGGAAGAAATGAGGAACTCAAAGTTCTAAGGTGCAAAGTGGCTTTCCTAAAGTCCCACAGCTGGAGTTTAAAATCTGACTTTCTATATTCAGGTTCAGAATATTAACCTCCTCTCATTTTTTGCAGTTTAATCTGACTTAAATTTAACTGACATTTAGTAAATATTCAAATATGCTCGATAAATCAGTCGAATAATAACAATTACAAATAGTAGATCTAATGTTAAAATTGCTGTTATTAATATTTTGGGGCACAAATAAGATGGTGGTAGGTTCACAGAGTTACACTTTTGATGTGGCTGAAGCTTAGAGAAAGTGCATGATCTGACCTGTGTGCTTGTGTCTGGGTGTGTATGTGTGTGTTTGCATGCAATACGTGTTTTTATGTGGCAGGCCATCAGGTGACAACATTGAGTCTAAGGAACCATCATGCCAGATAATGAGTCATTTTAAGGCATTTGGACTCAGTTGAGGACTGTAGATGTCCACTAAAGAAGCCATATGATCAGACTTTCCTTTTAAATATGTCATTTTAGTGGTATTTGGATGAGTTAAGGTTTGAAAAACTAGTTTGATGGTGGTACCAGACATTAAGTGAAAAATGTGTAGATGAAAAAAAGGAAGGTTGGAGGGTAAATGTTGCTATGTTTGATTGGGATTGTGTATGGCACAATACAAATGTAAGTATCTGGAAATCATTTTGATTTGTGAGTCTGAAATTGTGGAAAGATAGTCATAGAGATAGATGTTAGATGTAAAATGCAGAAGTACTTTAAATTATCAGGCAAATATTTTCACATTTTTTCCTTCATCTGTTTCTTAAAAATTTGAATTTTTATAGATAGAACTTTTGTGGAAAAAATTATAACAATTGGCCATATATCAGTATAATGTAAAATTTCCCCAATATCTGATAGGGCAGAATCAATAAATATAGTTAATGGCCTTTATAGACCCTATCTACTAACCCATAGTTTGGTTTTTCATGAAATCATGAATGTCTACTTAGAAAATGTAAGAGAAAACCTCATTCATTAGAAAATTATACCCAAAATGCAACTAAGAAGACATACATAGAAAGTAGGAAGTTTCTATGAAGAGAGTACCAAATGTGATTAAAATATACTTAAAAATGAATAGAGGGATATGTCAAAAATTTGAATATGACCCAGTTATGAGAAAATGTCAAGTTCTAACCAAATAAATTAAAAGTCTTATTGCAGTTGTAACTAAACTCCTAATGTAATTTTATTTTATAATTTAATAAAATAACTAATCAAGGTAATTTTAAAATGACTATTTATGGGGACAAATAGCCCTATGGAATATTTAAATGTGAAAACGATTATATAACTGTTAAACTCTGTGGTATTGTTCAAGGTTGAGATAGCTAGAAAACAGAAATATCAGTAGATAGCAACAGCAATCAGAAATAAAATTGAAAAGATATCTCTTACAATATAATTTTGAAACATCAAATCCACAAAATGAATCTAGCAAGAAGGTGTCTGATAATACTACCCAGAAGACCACATAATATTGTTGAAGCAAATTAAAGAAGATGTAAATCAATAGAGGGGGGCATACCTTGGCCATGAACTGGAACACTCACTCATGCAGGCCCGGCGCGGTGGCTCACGCCTGTAATCCCAGCACTTTGGGAGGCCAAGGTGGGCGGATCACGAGGTCAGGAGATCGAGACCATCCTGGCTAACACGGGGAAACCCCGTCTCTACTAAAAATACAAAAAATTAGCCGGGCGTGGTGGTGGGCGCCTGTAGCCCCAGCTACTTAGGAGGCTGAGGCAGGAGAATGGCGTGAACCCAGGAGGAGGAGCTCGCAGTGAGCCGAGCTCGTGCCTCTGCACTCCAGCCTGGGCGACAGAGCGAGACTGTGTCTCAAAAAACAAACAAACAAACAGAAAAAAAAAAAACCCCTGATATTAAAATGTATATGGAAAATTAAAGAAGGAGAAAATATTTAACAATGTTTTAGAACTAGGCTTCGGAAATTATAATACCATTTTTCAAAATTAACAATAGAGCTCAATATGTAAAATGACTCGTTACTCGTGCTAGGGTAAAAAGATAGACCAGTGGAAATGAGTAGAAAGTCCAAAATCAGACCTATACGTATACATTCACCAGATTTGTGACAAGTGTGCCACTGTAGTGCAGCAAAGAATAAATGGCCTAATAGCCTTATGAAAAAAAACAAAAAAAAAGTCTTACCTCTACCTATCTAACAAACAATAGTCTATTTTTTTGGAACATAGTTGTAAATGTGAAAGTTTGAACAATACAAAATTCTAAGAAAACATAGAAAAATATCAATAAATATGAGTCAGGTAAAGTTTTCTTAAACAGGAAAATAAATACCATCATAGAGGAAAAAACTGATGAATAAACATTCCATTAAGACAGAGAAAAGGTAAACCACAGACTGATAAAATATATTTGTTATAGCTATATCTGAGAAGATAAATTGATAAACCAAAAAAATTGGTGAAGAAAAATGAGTAAATAATAAAATAACAAATATATAATATAATGATAAATATAAAATAACAAAAATAATTAAAAATTATAGAAAAAGCAAATAATCAAACAGAAATCTGCAGAACTGAACAGTCACTTCACAAAAGAGGATAAACAAATGTATAGTAATCATGAATGAGTAGAATGAATAGGTAAGATATAGTCATACAAAGGAATACTCTGCAGCAGTGAGAATAAACAGATTTCAGCTACACACAACAACATGAATGAATCTTAGAAACATAATATTGAGTAAAAGTAGACAAAATGGCTGTATATACTATATGATCTTGTTCAGAAGCAGGCAAAATGGTCATAGGAGTCAGGATAGCAGTTCCTATTGGGTGGTAGTGACTGAGAGAGCACACTCCTGGGATTCTGCTGGCCATGTGTAATATATATATATCTGTGTATTTTTTTTTCTGAATGAGGGTGGTACTGGTGTATTCACATTAAAAATTCATTGAACTATACTCTGATTTGTACTCTCTTCTGTATAAAAGTTCTACTTCAATAAAATGTTACTTTTAAAATAAATATTAAATTACATAAATTGTTAATTCAGTCCAACTAAAATGTGTTCAATCACTTATTAATCATTTATTGAATTCATATTGTATGCAGACATTATGGTAGGTTCTAAAGTTACAATACATATGTGGAAAACTTCCTGCCTTCAATGAGTCCCCAAGAAAATACATAATTATTATGGAAGTTATGTTTTTCAGTAGCTGATATGGTTTGGCTCTAAGTCCCCACCCAAATCTCGTCTTGAATCCCCACATGTTGGGAGAGGGACTGGTGGGGGGTGGTGATTGAATCATGGGGGCAGACTTCCCCTTGCTGTTCTCGTGATAGTGAGTGAATTCTCAGGAGATCTGATTCTTTGAAAGTGTGTGGCATTTCCACCTTCACTCTCTCTCTCTCCTGTTCAGCCATGCTAATATGTGCTTGCCTCCCCTTTGCCTTCCGCTATGATTGTAAGTTTCCAGAGGCCTCCTAGTCATGCTTCCTGTTAAGCCTGAAGAACTGAGTCCATGAAGCCTCATTTCTTCATATATTACCCAGTCTCAGGTAGTTCTTTATAGCAGTGTGAAAATGGACTAATACAGTAGCCTAATAAGTACAGTAAGAAATGCAAGAAAGGAGCTAGCAGGAGCTTCTGCACTGCAGCTCATTTTAGCTATTAGTGACTATGATTACCTGGGATTAAAAACCAAACAAGCAAAAAAACTTAATTCTGTGGTTTCCTTTACCCTGCTCTCTGTGAAGATATTACATTTGTTAATTTTTTTCTCTTTGAAGTAATATGGCCTTGTGATGTTTTTACATATAAAATTAGAAAGATAAAATGCACAGCCTTTTTTTTACAGTTACAAACCCACCACCTTGTAACTGCTTGCACCTAGGGCCTATGTCATCATTTCCCCCATTTTTAGATCCTCAAGGACTAACCTAGTTTCTGAAACATTGTTGATGTACGTTATGTGCTATACAATATTTTCCGGAGAAAATATTCATTTGTAGTATACTATGTGTAACTTGTTACATTGTATAAA
Source organism: Pan troglodytes (assembly GCF_028858775.2). Taxonomy (NCBI): domain Eukaryota; kingdom Metazoa; phylum Chordata; class Mammalia; order Primates; family Hominidae; genus Pan; species Pan troglodytes. The sequence continues at coordinate 43,032,060 of NC_072415.2, read as the reverse complement.
ATACATAAAATAATATAGAGATTAATAATTTTTATCTTTTAGCACTTTGAGAAATAGCTTCATATATCTTTATTTGTACTTCATTTAAAATATTTTCAAACAGCAATTTAATAACATAACTATGATTCATAAACTAATGTAAGTTTATACTTAGGACTAAATATATTTATATTTAAAGAAAACAGACTTAAAAAGCAGGTGTGTGAGTGTGTTTGTGTGTCCTGAGCACCTGCTTTGTGTCTGACACTGTTTGAGGTGCTCATGACAATGTTTAAATTTACATTGTTGTATAGGAAAATAATAATAAACATGTTGACTAATGAATATATAATTAAAATTGTAGTCATTGGTACTCTTGTGAGGACAATAAAACTGAATAATGTGATAGAGAATGACAGGCCAGGGCAGGGTTGAGGACTCTGCTTTAGCAAGAATATTCGGTGCCACCTCTTTGAGAAACTAACATTGGAATTGAGACCTGAATGAAGCCATGTCAGTCAAGCAGGTCTGAGGAAGAGAATTCCAAGTATAAGAGGAAGCTTTGAGACAGATAAAAATTCCTTGTGCTCTGAAGAGAGAATGGAGGCCGGTGTTGCTAGAAAATTGTATGAGAGGGGTAATTCACAGAGACAAATGTTGGTAAGGCAGACAGGGTCATATACTAAAAGCCTGTAAGTGTGCTAATGATAGAGGCTTATGATTAAGGCATTTTCATAATCTTATATTTTAGAGAGATCACTTGGGCTGCTTAGTGATGGATGGACTTTGGTGCATTTAAGATGGAAGGCTTTTTTTGGTAATTCAAAAAAATTATAATAATTAAGACATATAGATAAAGGCTTTTGCAGTATAAATGGTAGGACATTCAGATATGTTTTGGAAGGGATGCTAACTCGACCTTTTGGTAGGTGGGATATAAGACATGAAGGAAAAACTGGTTGGCTATTTGCTGAAATAACAAGAGCTTATAGAGGGTATGAAGAGGATTTGAGGAGAGAAGATATGTCTCCTTAGGCCATATTAAATTTCAGATTCTTATGAGCTCTTGAAATGGTAATGAGAAGTAACAATTAGGTACATTGGTTTACAGCCCAGTGATGAGGAGGATCCCAAAGACAAATTTGGAGTCATAAAATTAAACAATGGGACAGTTTGAGATGTCTAAAAAGAGTGTAGGCAGAGAAGTAATGAGAATTTACATTTTGTGCAATATGGACAATGGAGAACATGAAAAGTTTTTTGCTACAGAACACTTATAAATGGGGCATACACAGAGCTCACATCTTTTAAATGAAGAGCTGGGCTTACAGGCATGTAAAGGAAATTCTCAGGGGTCAATGCATTGAAAGTAATTGAACAACTGCAGGCTGAATTCCCAACTGATATTTGGCTTCCCTGAAAATATGGGTGGAAGAATATCCTTGTTGAACTTGGTAAACAAGGGAATTAAATTTTAGTGGCTTCAAATAATAGGTCATGGGCCATGGATCTGTGCAAGTGAAGGAGTTGGATAAAGTAAGGGCACTTAAGTGAATAGAAAATAATCTACCCATGAGCAAAGGCCGAAGGAAGAAAGTATCTGTCTACTTCTGGGACCTGGGTGAAAGAAAAGCAAGTGAGAACATTCCCAGTCTGGCCTCTTTTCACAATGGTTTGATGTTTTAATTTACATCATCAAAGTGTTTTTAGAAGGCCCTAACCAAGAAATTATCATAGAAAAGTTATCCTGCTCAGCTCAAATAGTCACTGGAGGAATAAACCCTAGACTGAGGCCATACAAGATTCTCACACAAAAAGTAAGGCTTTTAAAAATGAACTTACAAAATTATAAAGCACATAAGGAAAATTCCAACATGAATTGGAGTTATCAGAAACAATGATAAGGTTCTTAATTTATCAGCAAAAATTTCAAATAAATAATTAAATAGAACTCAGATTGTACAATTATGAGATTTATTCTATCTAAGTTTTAAATAGTTAATGGGAACAAAACAAACTAATAGAACACTATCCAAAAAGTGCAGGCAGTTGAAAAAGAATCCACCAAAACTTGTAAAAATTAAAACTGGATTCATTTCTACTGAAGATTCTATTAATTGAATAGTAGAAAGAGCTGGGGGAAATTCATTAGTGTACCTAAAAATAGAACCCAGAATACAGCACAGAGAGAAAAAGAGAGAAAATCTGAAAGAAATATTCAAGTTGTGGAAAATAGAATGAGAAATAAAGGAAAGAATGGGGAAAGCAGTATTCAAAAAGATAATGGCAGATGATCTATAATTTTTAGAACATAGATTTTCAGCTTCAAACAGCAGCATAAATCCCACACAACATAAACTCAGAAATAAAACTTTAATTTATTTAAACCGTAGTTTACTCAAGTTGGAAGGAGAAATTAAAGGCCTGGCATGCTTTTTGTCAAACAAATGTATTCTATAGGGACAGCATCTGCATCCTTCCTCTTTAGATACCAAGGGATAAATAATACTTTTGTTCAAGACTAAGGTGTCCATCTGTGCTGTTGGTCTCAACCTCTTCTGCCCTGTTCAAGACATAGTTTTACTCGTATCACTTCCATTTTTGAAATCTTTATTCACTATCTTTTTTCCTTCCTTATCTTTTTAGTCTATAGACATCATTAATCCTCCTCCAATATAAAATGAAAGGTTTGCTTTCATCCTATTTGTACTTTCAGCAAATCACTCAATAGTTTCCTTTTACTGTTATTAAAAATTACACCTGGTTAGCAATATTTGCTAGATTATTAGAAATATTTCCTTCACTATTAATCATTTTTTGACATAAAGCAGTCCAGCTTCTTAAATCCCATGCTACCAAAATTTATCTTACTTAAGTGCAAAATAGACCTTTCTTCCTGAATACATGAGGCCATTTTTCAGTCCTGTGGTAGGCCGTTTTTTTTTTTTCTCTCTTTCTTTCTACATGTTACCCAAGCATTTGTGTCTATGCCCTCTTTGATGCTATCCCTTTTTGAGATTCAGGATGCCATTCTCTTGATTCTTCTGGTTCTTCCTTTAATTCTGTGAAGCTGTTCTTTTCAGGAATCCTAGAGCAGCTGATATATCTCTGCTGTCCTTGATTAGTTTAGGGTACTAATCTCAGCCCATTTACACCCTTGCTCCATCTCCTGTCCCAGAAATTTTGCCTGGTCCCCTTATTTTAACATGTACTGTACATTTTTTGACTCTTTAATCTCACTCGACATTCTCTAGCTCTACCAACAGTATCATGTGGAGTATCTACTCTCTCCCCTTACTTAAATCCTGCACTGTTATCCACCAAGTTACCTGTTTTGGGCATTGTTCTATATCCCTCTCTCCTGGCTCACTCCAGCATCTTACCAACTTCTTTAAATATCTCTCCAATGGGTACTTTACTTTTTCTCTATTTCAATTACCAATAAAATAAACCAGGCCCTTATTGTCTCATGATGGGAACACTATTTTCTTCCAGCAGCTTAAAAACATTTCATAGGCTCCCTACCAGCTATTGGATAAAGTCACGCTTCCAGACTGATAGATTGGACACTGTAAACTGTCACCTGCCCAACTTAAAACTCATCTCTTATTATTCCTTCCATGATCTTAGTCTGTTTTGTGTTACTATAACAGAATACCTGAAGCTGGGTAATTTGTAAAGAAAAGAGGTTTATTGAGTTCATGGTTCTGCAGGCATGGAAGTTCAAGGGCATGACCCCATCCTGGCTAGGGCTTTCATGCTGCATCAGAACATGCTGGAGAAGGTCAAAGGGGAAGCGAACAGGTACAAAGACACAAAACTTGAGCGGCATCCTGGTTTTATAACAACCCACTCTCATGGGAACTAATTAATTCCCATAAAAACTAATCCAATCTCACCAAAGCAAGAGCTCACTATAGTGAGAACAGCACAAAGCCATTCATGAGGGATTTGCTGCCATGATTGAAACTCTTCCTGCTAGACCCCACCCCGTAACACTGTCACATTGGGGATCAGATGTCAATATGGGTTTTAACAGTGACAAACAATCTCCAAACCCTAGCAATCCTTATGTTCTAGCCTATTAAAATGCTTATGCATCTGAACTCATATTGTTTTCAGCTTCAGTTTGGTCTCCAATATTCTTCTGATAGGAATTTACTTTTTCCTCCTCCTCCTTCCACCTGCTCCTCCTCTTCCTTCTCTTCGTCTTCTTCTTCAGCATGTTTTTAAATCTGATTAATTCACCCTTTGTATAATAGCTCAGACATTAGCTATTCCCAGAAGCTTGTCCTATTGGTAACTTATCTTCCCTTGTCTACAAACCAAAACAGTGTAAAGTGCCTCTTCCATTATTGTCTTATTATTGCACTGGAATCTGTTTTTTGTTTCCTGTTTCCTTCATGAGAGTATAAACTTGTTTCCATTTATCTTCATATCTCAGTCACCTATCACAGCTGTTGACATATAATCAATGCTCAATAAGTATCCATTTAACTAACTTTCCTTGGTTCCATACTTCCCTTTTAGCACTTTCCACACTATGTACAGTTACTGCCGGTTTGCTTATTTGTTGCTTCCTGTCTGGCCTGAGCTGCTTAATTGCCTTCATTATATGTATCTGTGTGTGTGTGTGTGTGTGTGTGTGTGTGTGTGTGTGTGTGTTTCTCAATAGATGTTGAATAAATGACATAATGAATGAATGGTAGCTAAATATAAAAGTTTACTCTTAGTTCTTCCTTTGCTTCAGTATCTCTGTCCTCCTATTCTCTGTGCTATGTATTCTGATGTCACATCCACTTGTGTCTCTTTCTGTTCCAAAGCAAGACTAATGATTATTTTTCTTATATTTTTTCCTTCTCATTGTGCATCATCTCACTAAAGCAGAGAACACTATAAAGAGTCATGCAGTCTTTATATACTATTTTAATTAATAAAAACTTTATTGAATCATTTATGTTATTCAGTGCAGGTAAGCAGTATGTATATATTACCCTCAATTTATTTAATCTTGATTACAACTTTGATGATAGGTATTATTAAATTAATCTTACAGATAAGGATATTGAGTATGAAACCATCCTCCCCAATTACATAAGGAGCAATCAGGATTTGAATACAGGTCTACTTAACTCCAACATTTATGTTCTTTCCACTTAGGTAACAGCCTCTTCTCTTCCGTTAGGTAAGTCTTGATTCTTATTTCTGACATGTTGCAGAAGATTTTGGACACAAAACCTACTTCAAAAAAAATCAAAAGCTTATGGTTTAACTTAATTCTCCATCTCTACATTTGACTATATCCATTGTTTATCTCAGAAAGCTCTGTTCTTCTTACTCTCTCCTTTATTTGTTACCTTTTTTAACTCTACCATTTATCTGAATCACCTTCCCCTTAGTCCCAGTTTCTCTTTTTCCTTAAGTCCAAACATAATTTAATGGTTAAAAAGCAAATCACTGATTTCATAAGTCTAGTGAATATCCCCATGAAACATCCTCATATTGGAACTGTTATGTACACTAAGATTCCATTAGAAAACTATCTCAACATTTGATGTCATTTCCAGACTTGTACACTGTTTAAATAAATTACATAATTACTGCAATATATGATATACTGTTCATATATAGTTTACCTTCAGAATGCCAACGTTAAAACACAGATGCCATATTTGTTAACAGACTTTGTTCAGTTATCCTATACATACAAATACTTACTAGACCTTTTTGTGACAACGATGATGATATGATTGTTTACCTTGCAGAAGCAGTTTATAATTTGGTAATTTTGTCTTTCAAACCAATGAGCATCCATTAGAAATAGACCCTTTACATTTGGGACATTTGACTTGAGCAAACAATTTTACTTGATTGCTTATTCACATGATAGGCAGGGTTCAAAAACCTAAGTCAAGGAAAATGAGCTTGTTTAAAATGATTTGAAATTGATTAACTTAGATTTAGTTTGCTTGAAATTAACTGTGTGGTATGAATTTCTATATAGTCATTTTCTTACATTCAAGCTCTGTAAAATATTCTAAATATCTATTTCTAGTGTTCAACTGTATCTTAAGCAAGACAATGCCATTGTAACTGCAGTGAGCCAAAGATGGGGTTGGTAATTGAGGGAAATGAGCAAAAAAGCTATTGAATAATATAGAGATATATTGGCATATTTTATGAGGTTTGTTTTTTAAGAAGTAACAGTGTGGTGATTTATTTGTAGAGATAGCAATTCGAATATTACTGAAGTTGTTAAATAGCCTGGAATACCTAGAATGAATCCACAGGGTGCTGTGTTTTTCATACCCATTTAGCTATGTCTTACCAGTCTATTAATTTGAGTTGCTTCACAGAAGTGTCAAATTCTTCTTTTTCCAGCATTGCACAACAAACTTTTGCATCAATGTTTTAAATGATTTTACTTTTGGTTTTTAATTTTTTCAGACATTAAAAGATAAAAGTATACAAATAATGCATTAAAATGATATATACATCATCTAAAATTAACTACTCACCCACATGTTAGTTAGCCCATTTTAGACTTTTTTTTCCAAGAGTTGAATACTAAAAATAAATTATACTTTCTATTCCTACTTTCTACCTCTGCAGAGGCATTGAAATATGAATTTGGGTGATACAGTCCATGCAAGAACTTAGATTTTCAATCCATTAGCTTTCTCATTTTCAACAATCTTTTCTTCCATCCTACACCAACCACCTTCTCTTATAGTTTTACTCTGTTTTTATCATTTCCAAGAATTGAGTTATTTCCTGGTCTCAATTTTAATTATCTGCTTTCAGATAACCAATACCTCTTTTTCTAACTTACTCTACTAGCACCCTCACTCTAACAAATATTTGACACTATGATGACCAAACTATCATCCTTACTACATTTTTATATCCCACCTTATTGTCCTTCTTTCCCTTCTTACAGAACCTAGTTACATTGGATCAAAATAAGCACATATTTAAATAACATTCAAGACTGTGTTGTTATGACTTGAAAAGCCCTATCCCTAACTAAACCAGCAGCTTTCTTCATTGAACTTTTCCTAGCAGCTGAATGTGGCTAAAATAAAACACAAGTATGCTAAGTAGCCTCACAGGGTGGATCCTGGTTTGGTGGGCCCTAGAGGTTATAGTATATGGGGGCAGTAGATAAAAGAAAACAATATTATGAATACAAAATGCCCACAGTTACTTGAATACCACTTGACAGAGGAGACCTTATATTAGAAAGAGAGAATGATCTTCATCAATTTTGATTAAAATATCTTGTTTCTACAAACTTTATAAAAACATATGACCATGTGAAAACACTGCTAGGGAGACACTCGAAGGACTTTGTAAGGGACTGGGGCCAATTAGAGGCCCTCATGTTTAAGCTTCATTAGCAGCACAATAAATTTACTTCTGAGTAGAACTTAAATTCTGTGACCATAAATCTTGAGTGATATTCAGCACGACCAAGAAATTTCTAGACAGTTCCACTTTTCTGATGACTGTTTTATATCTTCTCCCTCTCTTGACTCCTAATACCCATATTATCCTCATTTTAAACTAATCATCCTCTTCATAGGGAGTATAGATATAATGAATGAGAATTATCTCAATCTCTTACCAGCTTACTGGTACACAATACGAGTATATCCTTTTTCCCATGAATCATTATTCATCTTTAGCAGCCCATGAGCTTTGCATAATATTGCTCATTTTATAAAGTATGAAAACACAAAATAAACCTTAGTCCTGTAACTCATCTCTTTCTATTTTTTTTGTAGCAAAACTTTAAAAAATAAACACGTCTATTTCTGTGAACTCACAGTTAATTCTCTATTGAATCCACTCAACCAGGCTTATCTCAGTGTCATATTCTGGATCCAATGTCAATTTTTCTCCTTAATTTGAAGGTTTTTTTTATTGTTTTCTTATTCAGTTTTGCTTGGTAGGACATCTGATGACATTTTGGATATAATTTCTTTGTAAATAATTTGTCTTTTCTCTCTGGGAACTTTAGAATTTTCTTTTCTTATTTAAGAGTTCTGAAATTTCACAATTTTGTTTGTAGCTATGTGTGTGTGTGTAATTTTTTCAGTTTAGTACTAAGTAAGACTTTTCAATTTGATAATCCTTGTTGGGTTTTGGTACTGAAATTTTTCGGGTATAGTTTTGCTATATACACCTGATACCTATCTATCCTATTTCCTGTCCTATGATGTTCCGATAGGAGTCTGATAGTTGATTCGTGAATTGCTTCTTACAATTCTGCAATTTTATTACATATTTTGAAAATACATAGTCAGAGACATTGACGTAAATAAATATTTCATTTCTTGTTGAATTGTTTTCTTTTATTATCTACTTTTACCTTGTTTCTTATTCATGATTTTCTCATTAAATTATATTTTGTGATATTACTGTTGCTGCACTAATGTTTATTTTCAAATTTTTGAGTGGTTTAGTCCCCAGTCTTTATTTTTTAGGCAGCAGTGAAGCTTATTTTTTAAACATAGTATTATGATAAGCCTAATTAGTGACACTAGTTTTAAAACATGTTTAGATAATTCTAGACATTTTAAATTAATCTGGAATTATTTAGTTTTTCTACTATCCTCCTGAGCATTACACATATTTTTGCAAAAAATAAATTACTATTGAACATCTTTACACTTGTCCTATTTTTAAAATAGTTATCTGGTGCCTTAGTTTCACTTTTAAATAATAATTTTTCACAATCAATACATATATTTGTTGACATTTCTCATTCATTTTTGTTTTTATATCTTCTTGTTTATCCTTTTTGTTCACTTTCCAGTGGCTAAAATGATTCTTTAATAGTTATTTTAATAAAGAGAGAGCCAAATCATGAGGGAACTCCCTTCACAATTGCTTCAAAGAGAATAAAATACCTAGGAATCCAACTTACAAGGGATGTGAAGGAACTCTTCAAGGAGAACTACAAACCACTGCTCAATGAAATAAAAGAGGACGCAAACAAATGGAAGAACATTCCATGCTCATGGATAGGAAGAATCAATGTCATGAAAATGGCCATACTGCCCAAGGTAATTTATAGATTCAATGCCATCCCCATCAAGCTACCAAGGACTTTCTTCACAGAATTGGAAAAAACTACTTTAAAGTTCATATGGAACCAAAAAAGAGCCCACATTGCCAAGTCAATCCTAAGCCAAAAGAACAAAGCTGAAGGCATCACACTACCTCACTTCAAACTATGCTACAAGGCTACAGTAACCAAAACAGCATGGTACTGGTACCAAAACAGAGATAGAGCTGAATGGAACAGAACAGAGCCCTCAGAAATAATACCACACATCTACAACCATCTGATCTTTGACAAACCTGACAAAAACAAGCAATGGGGAAAGGATTCCCTATTTAGTAAATGGTGCTGGGAAAACTAGCTAGCCATAGGTAGAAAGCTGAAACTGGATCCCTTCCTTACACCTTATACAAAAATTTATTAAAGATGGATTAAAGACTTAAATGTTAGACCTAAAACCATGAAAACCCTAGAAGAAAACTTAGGCAATACCATTGAGGACATAGGCATGGGCAAGGACTTCATGTCTAAAACACCAAAAGCAATGGCAACAAAAGCCAAAATAGACAACTGGGATCTAATTAAACTGAAGAGCTTCTGCACAGCAAAAGAAACTACCGTCAGAGTGAACAGGCAACCCACAGAATGGGAGAAAATTTTTGCAATCTAGTCATCTGACAAAGGGCTAATATCCGGAATCTACAAAGAACTCAAACAAATTTACAACAAAAAAACAATCAACCCCATCAACAAGTGGACGAAGGATATGAACAGACACTTCTCAAAAGAAGACATTTATGCAGCCAACAGACACATGAAAAAATGCTCATCATCACTGGCCATCAGAGAAATGCAAATCAAAACCATAATGTGAAACCATCTCACACCAGTTAGAATGGTGATCATTAAAAAGTCAGGAAACAACAGGTGCTGGGGAGGATGTGGAGAAATAGGAACACTTTTACACTGTTGGTGGGACTATAAACTAGTTCAACCATTGTGGAAGACAGTGTGGCGATTCCTCAAGCATCTAGAACTAGAAATACCATTTGACCCAGCCATCCCATTACTGGGTATATACCTGAAGGATTATAAATCATGCTGCTATAAAGACACATGCAAACGTATGTTTATTGCGGCACTATTCAAAATAGCAAAGACTTGGAACCAACCCAAATGTCCATCAATGATAGACTGGATTAAGAAAATGTGGCACATATACACGATGGAATACTATGCAGCCATAAAAAAGGATGAGTTTATGTCCTTTGTAGGGACATGGATGAAGCTGAAACCATCATTCTCAGCAAACTATCACAAGGACAAAAAACCAAACACCACATGTTCTCACTCATAGGTGGGAATTGAACAATGAGAACACTCGACACAGGAAGGGGAACATCATACACTGGGGCCTGTTGGGTGAGGGAGGGGGGAGGGATAGCATTAGGAGCTATACCTAATGTAAATGATGAGTTAATGAGTGCAGCACACCAACACGGCACATGTATACATATGTAACAAACCTGCACATTGTGCACATGTACCCTAGAAGTTAAAGTATAAAAAATAAAAAAAAAATAAAGGCTTTCTGGTAAATTTTCTTAAGCTACGTCAGTTTAGCTCATCAATCTTGAATAATAATTTGGCAATGTATGGAACTATAGCTTCACATTTATTTTTGCTTAGATTTGAAGATAATAATTTTCTTTTGGCATTTATTACATCACTTTGTATGTCCTTAATAAGTATCTTTAATATTCTGCTGTTTTATCACAATATCTTTAGCTATAGATTTTTTATTTTTATAATGTTCAGTACTCACAATTAATTTTGTTATCTGGTCTGTGGTCCTATTTTTTTCTCAAGTCTAGAAATTTCTCGCATTTTTAAACTAATCTTCATAGGGAGTATGGAAAATTTCTCTAGTCTTTACACAACATACGTTATTATTGTTCCTTCTGCAAATCAAATGGAATGTCGCTTAACACATACTCAAACACACACCACACATTCATCCCACTCCATTTAATGCATGGACTGTGTTTTCCACAAAACAAATACATGTATAAACATGCACAACATATATACACATACATACACAAAGATTAACACACATATACACATATGTACACAGTAAACACAAAAAGTATACACAAGCACAAATATGCATGTGTACACAAACATAAGTACCCATAGACTCAAAAGTATACTTACACTATGTATAGACACAAACGTGCCACACATATATATTGTGTGTGCTTGCACACACCCCCCATATTTTTTGTGCTATTTGAGTAAATACCTTAGTACTTCATTCCTTCCTATTAATCCAAAACTCTCTTTGTCTCTTCTCAGTTTGGGGTTTTTTGGTTCTATTTCAAAACTATTTTAATTATTTCTGTCCATATTTCTTTTCATTATTCCTTAAAATTTGTTGTCTTCCCCATCTATCTATTTTTGTCTAATTTCTGCTGTGTGTCAAAATTTCTTTTCCTTTTACAAAATCAGTGATTTCTTTACTTAGATCTTTGAGCATTTTAAATATGCTTATTTTAAGTTCTTTGTCAGAATGTTTCATAAAATCAGTATCACCTAAAGTGCTTTGGGTTCACACTCTGATTGCTAGGTCTTTGGAAACAAGATATTTCTTAATATGTTTTGGTGTCCTTTTTGAGGCCTCCCATTCTAAATAAGCAGGTCTCTTTTCTCTCTCTGTCTCTGTCTCTCTGACTCTGTCTCTCTCTCTCTCACACACACACACGTAACACACTTACATATATACACATACACCCCTCTCTCTCCTACACACATATCTTCTTGTTTATCTCTTTCCGATTGAAATTATGTCATTGCTTCTACCTCACCCTACTTGGTCCCAATTAACCAATCTTTAAATTCTTCCATTTATGGTCATCTTTTCTGATTCCCAGTGATCATACAAAGATGATATTGGGGATAACATTATTGTAATTACTGATTCAATAGGCAGCATTGTTGAGTTATTGGTCTCAGGATCTGTTCTCCTCAATGCCTTTGCTCCTTGCTCTCTATGTGTCTTTAGCCCCAGTCAGTGAATGATCCTTTCACATCAAGCACAGCTCATGCAAAGCCCTGTCATGAGTCAGTGAACCTTGCACTGGTCGCTCATCTGGTGCAACACCTTCAGCTAGTTTTATGCTTCTTCTCCTCTACTTATGCTTTGATTTTTGACCCCATTTCTATTCTACCTTGTTTGTGAGCCTAGCTATGTCTCCTGCTTGCCTTGAATGTATGTTTATTCTTATTTCTACATCATTCTTTCATCCTATTTTGGAATAGGTGAAAATGAAGGATCAATGCAGCTCATCATCAGCTGATTTGGCCACACTAATTCAATCTTCTCTGTGTTCTGTTAAGTGAAAGCTAATCATGTGTATTCACCCCAACCTCTTGAGCAGTGCTACTTGAATGAAGTGTGATCTGCAACCAAGTGTCATCAACCTGGGAGCTATTCTCAGACCCATCCTGCATCTAATGAACCACATTCTGAGAGTGAAGCCTGGGAATCTGTGACTTTCAAAGCTCTCCCTGTGATTTTTATGTGTATACAAGGTTTAGATACCGCTCCAGTTAATATCTATAGTTTGCTTTCTGGTTGCATGTTAGAATCAAATGGGGTGCTTAAAAATAGTGATGCTGGAGCTTTACCCCAGATTTATTGTATATTATTATAAGCCTACTAATCCATTTTTAGAAGCACAAAGTTTTATTAAATGCTTTGCAGGTTATTATAATGTGGAGTTAGTGTTGAGAACCATTGCTTTATTCAAGTGGTTCTTAACAGGGATAATTTTGGACCTTTAGGGGATTTTTGGCAGTGGCTGGAGACATTTTTGGCTGCTACAACTGAGACAGTGCTGCTGGCATCTAGTGGGAGATGCTGCAAAATATCTTACTTACAATGCACAGGACATCCCACCTACAAAAAGAATTGTGCCACCACAAATGTTAATAATATCGAGGTTGAGAAACTTTGCTCTTGTATATGCTTTGGTTTTTGTTTAGGCTTTTCCATTGAACATATTCTCTAGTAAAAACACCTTTATGGAAGTCACAAATTGAAATGGAAAGGAGTATAGAAGGGATTTTGAATGTTCAAAAAGCCAAGCACCCGGATTCCCCAATCCTTTCTTATTGATGCTCTTATGCTTCTGAAATTGGAAACAGCCTGACAATTAGGGGTAACCATCAGAAGCAGCAGATTAAATGGAGTCCTAGGACACATGTTCTGTCTTCAAGTTTTAGCTAATTATCCAGCAATTTTGTATTTTTGACAACATAAAATATGATCTTATTCTTTTTTACTATTATTAAATATGTTTGTCTCACTATATACTCAATAATATTAATTTTTGCTTTACTTTTACAGCATACGGAAAAAATCAAAATACGAATCTGAAATAAAATATTTGACAATAATGAAGTTAAAGAATGATAAACATCTCAAGAACATCTATAAGGAGGCTTATCGCATTGGTACTCTTTTCCACCTAACCAAACACAAGACAGATGAAATGGAAGATAAAATAGCAGAAGTGAGAAGAAAGTTCAAGGTTGTGTATCTTTGTGTTCCTCTTACTCATGATGAAAAAAAGAGTAATTTACCTGAATTGTATCGATTTCATCTTGATAATTAGATTTTAATTTAAGGATTAACAGTCTTTTCAAAAACTCACTTCTTATAAATGAGAAGAAAACCACCTCTCTCCAAAGGCTCAGCTTGAATAGAAGAGGATGAGGGCTCAATGTAGCTAATCCACAATTGTTTCTACTTTTTGCTATTATCAACCATAAACTACTTGGAGCACCAGGAGTGTGGTGCTCAGTTCATCTTTATCCTATATATCTAACACATAATAATGTCTGCCTATAGTAGGAAGAAGGGATTCTGAGAGGTGTTCGTCTACCTTATGTAATGTGAGAATAGAAAGTACCTCTAGTAGGCCTATGAGTTGTTGAATTCTAGAGTACCTGGAAATTTGTAGACTACATTTCTGCAGAAATAATTGCTCACATGCTTCAAACCCACTCCTAAGTGAGAGATGTATTGGCTAGCAGCTCTCTGCCATTTGTGGTAGAGGCTTTGTATTAGTCCATTCTCACGCTGCTATGAAGAAATACCTGAGACTTAGTAATATATAAAGAAAAGAGGTTTAATTGACTCAGTTCTGCATGGCTGGGGAGGCCTCAGTAAACTTACAATTATGGCAGAAGGCACCTCTTCACAGGGTGGCAGGAAAGAGAGCCAAGCAAATGGGGAAGCCCCTTATAAAACCATCAAATCACATGAGAACTTACTCACTATCATGAGAATAGCATGGGGGAAATGCCTCATGATTCAATTATCTCTACCTGGTCCCACCCTTGACATGTGGGGATTATTACAATTCAAAGTGTGATTTGGGTATGGACACAAAGCCAAACCATATCAGACTTGCAAAGTCCACCCCACTTTACTGCACCTGCAGGGCCACTTCAACAGGCTGCTTTCATCCATCTTACATACATACGTGTCTCCTGTCTTTGCTATTTTCTTAAAGACTTATGAGCAAAAAAAAATACCTAGAAAATATACAGTCTGTACACCATTTCCAACATCTGTTGCTAGCATTATCGTCAATGAATACTTTCCTTTGTGATATCTGAATTTCGGATGTGTAAATGTTTCTGTACTGAAAGATTGGGGTGTTTTTCCCACATCGAATCCAGCTGTTCAAATGACCTATGTCTCTCCTAATGGGTGTTGAATGGGTTAATCATATCTTCTATGAGATAAGTGAGTAAGCAAAGTAAGCATGCATAGAATAAATTAAAATACAAGGCATACGATTCTGTGGTTTAGCATATACAATAATATTGTAGATGTTTATAATTTTTAAAATAATATCAATATATTTCTGTATATTGGTCAGTTAATTTTTTTTTTCTTTGAGGATATCAATGAAGATATCATCATCCACTTACTTGGCCACTTAACTGTGTATTTCAGTTTTTCTAATTGACTCAAAACCTTTGTCATCTTTCACATATTTTCCCAGTGGCTGTCACAAACTACATTTAATTCTTTGAACATATTGCTTCATTTATCTGAGGTACTCACTTATGAAAGAGATGTTGCACTGGATTATTTATTTTTCTAAATTTTTTTGATACCATAAAATAGAACTTACAGATTCAATGCAAGTTTGATGTAACTCTACTGTAATTGCTTTGCCAGCCCAAAATAGAGTGCCCCCTTTTCTGTTATTTTTAATTTTATTTTTTAAATTGACATATAATAATTGTAGATATTTATTGGGTACATAGTGATATTGCCATACATGTATAATATAGTGATCAGATTAGGGTAATTAACATACCCATCATCTCAAACATTTATCATTTCTTTGTGATGAAAATATTCAATATCATCTTTCTAGCTATTTGAAAATGTATATTATTCTTAACCATAGTGATCCTACAGTGGTATGGAACACGAGAACTTATTCCTTCTATCTAGCCATCATTTAGCATCCTTTAAAAAATCTCTGTCTCCTACTTCTTCCAACCCACCCCACTTTTCAGTATTCTCTGTTCTACTTTTTACTTTTGTGAGATCAATTTTGGTTCGTTTTCACATATGAATGAGATTATGTAGTATTTAACTTTCTATTCCTGAGTGACTTCACTTAACATAATGTCCTCCAGTTCCATCCATGTTTCTGCAAATGATAGGATTTCATTCTTTCTTATGGCTCAATAGTATTCCATTGTGTATATATACCACTTTCTGTTATCCATTTATCTGTTGTTGGACACCTAGTCTGATTCCACATCTTGGCTATTGTGAATAGTGCCACAAAAAAAAACATGGGGATACAGATGTCTCTTCAATATATGAATTTCCTTTGGATAAATAAACAATAGTGGGATTGCAGGATGATACAGTACTCCTATTTGCAGTTTTTTGAGGAACCTCTGTCCTGCTGTCCATAGTGTCTGTACTAATTTTAATTCCCACCAACAGTATATGAATTCTCTTTTTTCCACATCTCACCAGCATTTGTTATTTTTTCATATTTGTATACTATCCATCCTAACTGGAGTTTGATGATACAGTTGTGGTTTTGATTTGCATTTATCTGGTAATTAGTAATGTTGAACTTTTTTTCTTGTATTTGTTAGCAATTTGTATGATTTTTTTTGAAAAATATCTGTTTAGATCATTTGCCCATTTTTAAATCAGATTTTTTTTGTTTTTTTGCTGTTGAGATGTTTGAGTTCCTTGTGTATTCTGGATATTAATCTCCTGTTGCATGAAAATATTATAAATATTTTCTCTTGTTCTTTAGGTGGTATTTTCACTCTGTTGACTGTTCCCTTTGCTGTGCAGAAGGTTTTTAGTTAAATATTATGTAATTTGTTTATTTTTGTTTTTGTTGCCTGTGCTTTTGAGGTCTTTGGAATAATATCTTTTCTTGGGCCGATGTTCTGAAGCATTTATCCTATGTTTTCTCCTAGTAGTTTTGTAGTTTGGGGTCTTACAGTTAGGTCTTTGACCCATTTGGAGCTGATTTTTGTATAGAGGGTCTAGTTTCATTCTTCTGCAGGTGGATATCCAGTTTTCCTAGCACCATTTATTGAATAAACTGTCCTTTCCCAATGTAGGTTCTTGGTGCCTTTGTCAAAAATCAGTTGGCTGTAAATATGTGAATTAATTTCTGGATTTTCTGTTCTGTTTAACTGGTCTATGTGACTGTTTTTATGCCAGTACCATGCTATCTTTGAACACAGCTTTGTAGTGAATTTTGAAGTTTGGTAGTATAATGTCTACAGCTTTGATCTTTTTGCTAGGAATGCTTTGGTAATTTGAAGTCTTTTGGGGTTCCATACACATTTTAAGATGATTTTTTCTTTTTCTATTAAGAACATATTTGGTATTTTTATAGGAATTGCATTGAATCTGTAGATTGATTTGAGTAGTATGGTTAACATACTATTTTAACAATATTAATTGTTTATCAATTTTTAACAATATTAATTTTAACAATATTAATTTTTCCAATCCATGAGCATTGGATGTTTTTCCATTTTGTTTGTATCCACTTCAATTTCTTTTATCAATGTTTCATAGATTTCCTTGTAAAAATATTTCACCTCATTAGTTAAATTTATTCTTAAGTATTTTATTTTTATTTTTTATAGCTATTGTAAGTAGGATGGCCATCTTATTTTTTTCAGCTAGTTCATTGTTCATGTATAAAAATGCTACTGAATTTTCATGTTGACTTTGTATCTCGCAACTTTAAGGAATTTATCAGTTCTACAATTTTTTTGGTAGAGTCTCTCTCTACACACACACACACACACACACACACACAGACACACACACACACGATCATATAATCTGCAAAGAGGGTCAATTTGATTTTCTCCTTTTCAGTTTGGATGCCTTTGTTTATTTTTCTTGCCCAATTGCTCTGACTAGGACTTCTCGTGGTATATTGAATGAGATTGGTTAAGAGTGGGCTTGCTTGTCTTGTTTAGTTCCTAGAGGAAAGACGTTTAGCTTTTCCCCACTCAGTATGATCTTAGTTGTGGGTTTGTCATATATGGACCTTATTGTGTTGAGATATTTTCCTTCTGTACCTAATTTATTATGAGGTTTTATCATGAAGAGATGTTGAATTTTATCAAATACTTTTTCTGCATCTATTAAGATAACCATGTGCTTTTTGTCCTTTCTTCTGCTGATGTATGTATCACATTTATTAATTTACATGTGTTGAACCATATTTTCATTCCTGGATAAATTTCACTTGATTA